>NW_025047824.1:430000-432500 GCF_018831695.1 Puntigrus tetrazona
TTTGCTTTTAAGGTATATATATATATCACTCTCATATTTTATTATTTATGTTCTTTACATATATAAACCATATTATGAGCAAATTGATTTTATATCTTATATTTAATTTACTTTTTTTAAATTGGTTATTAATAAGCAGTTATACTTAAGTACAGTACAACAATACGTCATTTTTATATTGCACTATTTTATATTAATGTTTTTGTTTATTATATTAATTATATAAAACATGTAAAAAATTATTTAGCAATTTATTTAAACCTTCTAAACTTATAATTGTACATTTAAATTTTTTATAATTGTACATTTAAATGGAGATTGTGTGAGATTGATCTCACCCGTGCATCCCGAAACATACACACACACAAACACACACACACTGACCTTCATGAGGTCCAGTAGGACTGGGCTGATGATTCCCAGATAATGTCGCTCCAGAGTCTGCGGGTGGCTGACCGAGGGAAACTGTACACAGGTAACACACACACACACACACACACACACACACACACACACACTGATGAACCGGTCAGAGTAAGAACAGGAACAGGTTTGATTAGAGAAGGACAGACAGACTGACCCTCAGCCCGTGGAAGCGAGGGTTGTTGTAGAAGAGCTTCATCTGTTCGGGCGGCAGAGGGCCCAGGACCTTCTGGATGGTGAAGAGCTGGTCGATCTCACTCTCGCCCGGAAACAAGGGCTGACCGTCGCTCAGCTCGCCCAGAATACACCCCACTGACCACATGTCCACCGCCTTCCCGTGCACGAGACCCTGACACACACACACACACACACACACACACACACACACACACACACACACACACACACACACACACACACACACACACAATCAGACCGGACTCAAACACCAAGCTTTCAGAGAACCAGTCAAACCTACCAAGATCAGGGCATACTTACATTACATACATATTACATCATGTTATGTCTATTGATTATTTTAATAAAATAATACAAATTAAATAATTGTCAAAAATAAAATTGGAAAAAATTTAATAAATAAAAAAATAAAAATAAATAAATAAATAATAATAATAATAATAATAATATATATAATTATTATTAATAGAACCAATATATTACCAATATATTAAATATTTATTGTTATAAAATGTATTGGTGCGAAACGAAAAACTCAAAACAAAAAAATACAAAATTTACATAATATATGCTTGTGCACAGTGTATATTAATTACACACACACAAAGTATGTATATATTTAAGAAAAAATTATTAAATATTTGTGTGTAATATAAATTACATAAATGTAAACATGCAGTGTTGGTTATTAATTTCATTAATTCTAATTGCCATTTAATGCTTATATATAGTACCTTCTTCAATTTTATTTTTCGTCTTTATAAACTATCATATTTTTTTGGTGTTTTCTCATAATACATTTGATTATACACAACATTTTATTTGTTTCACATTTTAAAAGATCGACAGATAAATTAATATTATTACAATATGCCAATGAAAGTAAAATGTAATTATTAACATTTTATTAGTCATTTTATTTTCATCTATAAATGCATCCAGATGCATTAAATAAAGAGTTTGAGGTTATAAATGTGTTTCTCACCCCAGCAGCAGCTCCGGGGATCGATACCACCTCGTCGCCACATACTCCGTGTAGTTAGCATCCGTGCTTTCTGAGAGATCCCGCGCAAAACCTGCGTGAAACACACAAACAGATCTTGCCGCTGATGTTTCTGTCTTCTGTGAGAGCTTTATGAGGAAAGAAGATTATTCCAGACAAAACAATGAGTGTTTTCAGCAGAATGAAGAACAGACAGAGAGACAGAGTGTGTGTGTGGACTGAGATAGACAGACCACCTGCTGCCTGACACACACACACACACACACAGGCGTGCACATACACACACACAGGCGTGCACATACACACACACAGGCGTGCACATACACACACACAGGCGCGAGCACACACACACACACACACACACACACACAGGCGCGCACACACACACAGGCGCACACACACACACACACACACACACACACACACACACACACACACACACACACACACACACACACACACACACACACACACACACACACACACACACGTACGTACACACACACGCACGTACACACACACGCACGCACACACACACACACACACACACACACACACAGGTCGGTGTGAGAAATTGAGGATGTTGCGCATCTTATATCCAGACAGAAGCCCAGTGATTGGTTCTTCTCGGTCACATGACTACAGGAACTCACCGAAGTCGCACAGTTTGAGCACGTCTTGGAGCCGATGAGCAGATTCTCCGGCTTGATATCTGGAAAACAGTTCATGATTCATATTACACAGCAGAATTCAAATGTATTTTATTAAAATAAACTACATAATTTTTTTACGTTAAAATATACGTAATTTTATGCTTTAAAATAAAAAAAAGTTAATATAATCGAAAAAACAATACTACTATTATTATGTATAATA
>NW_025047824.1:440000-442500 GCF_018831695.1 Puntigrus tetrazona
GAAGGAGGAGAAACGCACCGAGCTCTTGACCAGCCGCAACAAATGGCTCAGGAATAAAAATATCATTGAGTATAAATAACCCGTCTGATCGAGGAGAACGACCCACATATCCTCGCCGCTGATTATCAGAAAACCCGGGAACAATGCATGGATTCAGACGAAAGACACGAGTCTCAGAAACACACACAAAGTACACGCGGCCTATAGACGTCTAGAAACAGTGACGCATGGGTTTGGGAGATTTTCTGCCCGACAACGCTGCATTTATTTCATTACAAATGCATCTAAAAATGTAAAATAATATTACAATATAAAAAAAATGTTTTCTACGTGAACGTGTGTTAAACTGAAATATATTTCTGTGATTTTTCAGCATCGTAACTCGAGTCTAGTGTCACACGATCCTTCAGAAATAATTCTAACGTGATTTGTTATGAGTAAAACTTATTACGATAATTTATTTTTATTTACAGCATTTTTATTTATTACGGTTTTATTTGATTTTTGTTGAACACAACAAATAATATATATATATGAGAAAAATTAACTATTAAAAATATTTCTCTTCATTTTATTTTTATTATTCATTATAAATATTTTTTTCTCTTACATTTATGTTTATGTCTCTTACATATTTTTTATGTAAATACAAAATATAAAAAATAAATATAAATAAACAAAATGTATTAAAATGTAAGTAAATAACACAAATTAAATCAAATGAAAAATGTTTTTTCAGTACACAACATTTTTAAACTAAAATGCATAAAATACAATTTTATATAAAAATATAAATATTTTATATACATATGTAAATGAATAAATTCTAAACTTTTAGATACATTTTATTACAATAAAATAAATACAATTTTAAATACATTTACTTTAACAATATTTTTTACCCCATTGGCAGATTTCTTTATGCATAGGCTCACCTAATTTTGATAATTGCTTTAAGAATACTTAATGCTTTCATATTTTAAATAGTGAAAACTTTCGATAAATGAAATGCATTCTAAAAAATATTTATGCAAATACGCAGGTCCATTAAAAGGTTTAACCTACAGGTACGATTAAGCAAAAACCTAATAAAACAATTACTGCATTGATAAAGCAAAGGGGACGTGATGTGGGAGCAATCCGTAATTACAACACATGTAAATAGAAATAGAATTAAATGTTAAGAAAAAAATACATTTTAATTGTATTTTTTTGTGTGTACAGATGCAAATATGTAGATATTTGTAAATACATAGCATATCAAAAAAATATTATATATATATATATATATATATATATATATATATATATATATATATATATATATATAGCTAACAAAAATGAAATGAACAAAATATATATTGTTAATGTTTTTTTTCTTCATGCATTTTTAGAAGCTAAACTTGATTTCTTCTACAAGATGACATGATGATTCGAGTGTCTTCAGTGAATCAGACGAACAGAACTAAGAATACATGCTGACCTCTTTTCTGTCTGTGACGCTCAGAGAGTTTTCTAAGAGCACAGCACAGGTGCATTGTGGGTAAGGACGAAGCAAAGGCTGAACTTTGTTCATGAACCGTGACGGAGCGATAGATCCACAGAACCGTTAACTGAGCTGACCGGCAGATTATCAGCAACATGCCAACACCACCCACATTACATCTATGCTTTATAGAAGATCAGGTTCATCTCTACTCAAACTCTCTTTACAAATTCAGGTCTGAGGAACAGGACTGAAAAGAACAATGGAATAGAATAGAATAGAATAGAATAGAATAGAATAGAATAACAGGACCGGTCAGGACAGACCAATAGAATAGAATAGAATAACAGGACCGGTCAGGACAGACCAATAGAATAGAATAGAATAGAATAGAATAGAATAGAATAACAGGACCGGTCAGGACAGACCAATAGAATAGAATAGAATAAAACAGAACAGAACAGAATAGAATAGAATAACAGGACCGGTCAGGACAGGACAGACCAATAGAATAGAATAGAATAGAATAGAATAGAACAGAACAGAATAACAGGACCGGTCAGGACAGGACAGACCAATAGAATAGAATAGAATAGAATAGAATAGAATAGAATAGAATAACAGGACAGGTCAGGACAGGACAGGACAGAACAGACCAATAGAATAGAATAGAATAAAATAGAATAACAGGACAGGTCAGGACAGGACAGGACAGAACAGACCAATAGAATAGAATAACAGGACAAGTCAGGACAGAACAGAACAGACCAATAGAATAGAATAGAATAGAATAGAATAGAAGGACAGGTCAGGACAGACCAGACCAATAGAATAGAATAGAATAGAATAGAATAGAATAGAATAGAATAGAATAATACAGTATAATAGAACAGGACAGAGCAATAAAATATAATAGAACAGGAAAGAATAAAATAAAATAGAACAGGACAGGAGACGAGAGAATAGAATGCAACAACACAAAAAGAATAGAACAAAATAAAACAATAGAAGAGA
>NW_025047824.1:450000-457500 GCF_018831695.1 Puntigrus tetrazona
TTGGTTTCTCTGACTCACATTATTTATCCTCCACTTCACAAATGCGATGACATCATGCACTGATGGAACCAAAATAACACACACACACACACACACACACACACACACACACACACACACACACACACACACACAGCGCTGCGAGCATCCTGCGGCGATGCACATGATCGCCAACATCTCCCGAAATCAATGTGTGATAAAGACGTGATGCTGGTAACTACCCCCAAGCCCCGCCCACTCCTCCGCCTCAGCCAATCGGGAGGAGAGCCGCACGTGCCTCCACCAATCCGCTGAGGAGGAACGGCCGAGTGACGAGGCAGTGAATCTCCAGGCTCGTGTGAAACAGACTAATCTCCAAGTCACATCTAGCTTAACCTGCTTTTTCTAGAAAAAAAAAGCAGAAAAACGAGGCCATTGAAGTGGAACTATGTGACCTGTTTTCACAGGCGCAACAGTCACAGAGACTTTCCATCAGCGCTTGTTTCCCATTTCTCCTGAATAAGGAAAACATTCAACAAGGACCATCTTGAATTATGCACAATCTCTTTTTTTTTTTCACTGCTAGGCCAAAAGCTTTCTTCAATTCTTCCTGTGATGCTCATGCAAGTTTGGAAGTCATAATTAAGAGCATGTAAAATATATAAAAGTTGCACAATTATTTTAGAAAAAAGCATGAGCGAAAAACTAAATATATAAATACATAAATATAAATAATAAATAAATATATATATATATATATATATATATATATATATATATATATATATATATATATAAAAATATATAAAAAAATATATATATATATATATATATATATATATATATATATATATATATATGTGTGTGTATATATGATAATAAAAATAATGAAAATAATGAAAAACAAAAAATATAGAAGTATTTAAGTCTTATACTAAAGTCTTATACTAAAATAGCTCTGTTTGGAAAAACAAATGGAAAGAATAAAAAAAAAAACAACAACAACACTTGATCATTTTGGGTGAATTAACCCTTAATCCTTTTTAAAGAAAACCAAAAACGCACTGAACAGCCGACGCGCAGACCTTTGTGAATGACATCTCTGTTTCATTTGGGCCCGATTACAATCAAAAGCAATTAACTCTGCGAAGCCTCCGAGGACACAGCCGGTCAAGCGCTCGTCTCGCAAACTCCATCGTTTCAAGACCACCTGAAGGCAGAAATGCATTGGCGAGTCTCGACCGAATCGATTGGCGTTCAATTAGCATCGAGCGGCGCGAGGATAAACAAGAGACGCCGGGATGGGAACGGAGGAACACGAGAGAGAAGAGAACAGCTGAGAGGAGATTAAACTACCGATGGCCAACAGAAAGAAACCCATCCGTGACAGCTGAACACACAGCACGCCACACACACACCAACACACACACTCATTCGAGAGCGGCAGCTAGCACGCTACCATTGTTTATACGTTATCCCGTGATCGTCTCGATTGTGTTATACGACGATTATCATCTTTCTTCCAAGCCTTGGGCTGCTTTTTGTCTAAAAAGGATTAGTTGGAGTCAAAGACCAACAAGAATCCCCTACTAATGACCATTAAGACAACGAGGCCTTACGGGTCAATCTGGTTTAAAACGAAGACGAAAACCAGAAAATGCATTTCAGACGCCCTGGGCGAATGAGGTTGAAAACTTAGCTATCGCACGTCACCGTTTTGGCCCAGAGATTCTTGACCGCATTAACAATTACGAACTTTTTTCGCTTTACGTTTTTTGTAAATGCGGCAAGAATCGGACGCGCTAATTTGCACACGTTTCCGGAAAATTCACCCCAACGCTGGATAAGGCCAGGTTCGAAACGTGCGTTCAATTTTGTCGCCGTGTTCAAATCGAAGGTTTTTGCCGTAGGGATTTTGCATATCTCTTTTTATCGCTCCATAAATTTAAACGCGCTGCTAACGGCCGTAAAAACGCATTTCCGCCGTGTTGCCACCGATTCAACGTTGTAGAAATCCGCGCGGACGACGAATGAACAAACCCCATGGCAAAAACCTTCAGAGTATAGAGAGGAATGAAGCTGTAAAGTTTGGTGTTTGTAGGTGCTGCTGAAGCGGAGAAAAAACTCGTTAAATGTAAATACCGTAATTGAAATCTATCGATGCAAATATTAAAAAAAAAAATACAATTAAAAATGTTAAAAAAATAAATAAAATCACAGTGAAATTAGGAGAAAGTTAATAATAATGAAGAAAATTTTATTATTAATTTATTTTAATTTTTAATTAATTTACTTCTTCATATTTTTTGTTTTTAATCAGAGAATCCCAAAAAATTCTCAGGTCACAAAAAAAACAGGAAGCAGGATTCCAACATTGATGTAAATCAGCATATTAGAATGATTTTTGCAAATTAATTACATTAGATTTTTACATAGATAAATTACATATACTTTTAAAACGGCATTAATTTCTATTAAAATCATTTAAATTGCACGAGCAGAAGAAACCTTTGAGCATAACGCACATACATATTTATTTATTGCATTGGCAGACGTTGTTCTAGCAACAACAAAAATAAATAAAAAAAAAAATCACAGTGAAATTAGGAGAAAGTTAATAATAACAAAGAAAATTATATTTATTTAAACGAAATACGAACAAACCTCTCACAGAAACACGTAATCATAGCTTTACACAATAATTATTACCAAAAAAGGATTTTCAGCCACATTTCAGGGCAAATTTGCTTAAAAAAAAGGTATTGTATATTAACTATCCGTTTGTAATTTTACTTTAATTGAATCGATATATCAATAGTTTCGCAGTGCAGTAAATAAAATTAACTTTTGCATTAAACGTCCATAGTTTTCTATGTAAATACAAGCTAGAGGGATATCTCTGAATGCTCCGCCCACAGCAGCGTGCAAATCCAAAAACATTTCTATACTATGGCTGACCACCCCAATTAATCAATCTGAGAAATAAAATTTAAAGGATAATGACATTACCGTGCAACAAATACGCCTTGCATATTTGTACTCCAATACGCCACACACACATTTAGACTTCGTTAAACAAACCCTTTAATAAGAATAAAGGACACATCTAAGCCCATACATCAAAAATGAATCCAACCAATCCCTTTAGCTTCTTAAAGTGCATCACCGCCATGAAAACGCTGCAAATGGCTTTAACTTTTTTTTTAAGCAAAATGTCATTTCAGAGTTTGAGGTTCGACGTGACCTCAACTTTGATGATTATTTCATGATTCACCCTTAAGACTCATTGTGAGAAAGCACACGTCTTACCCAACGATCACACCACCAGCCCTCCTCAACACACACACACACACACACACACACACACACTCACGCTCACTCTCGCGCACTCACGCGCACACACACGCTCACACACTCGCTCGCACACACACACGCTCACACACTCACTCACTCGCGCACACACACACACTCACACACACTCGCGCACACACACTCGCGCACACACACACTCGCGCACACACACACTCGCGCACACACACACTCGCGCACACACACACTCGCGCACACACACACACACTCGCACACACACACACTCACAAGCACACACACACACTCGCGCACACACACACACTCGCAAGACACACACACACTCGCGCACACACACACACTCGCGCACACACACACTCGCGCACACACACACTCGCGCACACACACACTCGCAAGACACACACACTCGCGCACACACACACTCGCGCACACACACTCGCGCGCACACACACACTCGCACACCTCACACACTCGCACACCTCACACACTCGCACACCTCACACACTCGCACACCTCACACACTCGCACACCTCACACACTCGCACACCTCACACACTCGCACACCTCACACACTCGCACACCTCACACACTCGCACACCTCACACACTCGCACACCTCACACACTCGCACACCTCACACACTCACTCCTCACACACTCACTCCTCACACACTCACACTCACTCACGCGCTTCCTGCGGTGTTAGTGGGGCATCAGAGTGTGAGAGATAGATGAAAGAGTAAAAATAACCTGATCCCCCGAGACTTTTACCACACCCTCATACAAAATGTACAGAGAGAGAGAGAGAGAGAGAGAGAGAGAGAGAGAGAGAGAGAGAGAGAGAGAGAGAGAGAGAGAGAGAGAGAGAGAGAGAGAGAGAGAGAGAGAGAGAGAGAGAGAGAGAGAGAGAGAGAGAGAGAGAGAGAGAGAGAGAGAGAGAGAGAGAGAGAGAGACAGAGAGAGAGAGAGAGAGAGAGAGAGAGAGAGAGAGAGAGAGAGAGAGAGACAGAGAGACAGAGAGAGAGACAGAGAGAGAGAGAGAGAGAGAGAGAGAGAGAGAGAGACAGAGAGAGAGACAGAGAGAGAGAGAGACAGAGAGAGAGAGAGACAGAGAGAGAGAGAGACAGAGAGAGACAGAGAGAGACAGAGAGAGAGAGAGAGAGAGAGAGAGAGAGAGAGAGAGAGAGAGAGAGAGAGAGAGAGAGAGAGAGAGAGAGAGAGAGAGAGAGAGACAGAGACAGAGAGAGAGAGACAGAGAGAGAGAGAGAGAGAGAGAGAGAGAGAGAGAGAGAGAGAGAGACAGAGAGAGAGAGAGAGAGAGAGAGAGACAGAGAGACAGAGAGAGAGACAGAGAGAGAGAGAGAGAGAGACAGAGAGAGAGACAGAGAGAGAGAGAGACAGAGAGAGAGAGAGACAGAGAGAGACAGAGAGAGACAGAGAGAGAGAGAGACAGAGAGAGAGAGAGAGAGAGAGAGAGAGAGACAGAGACAGAGAGAGAGAGAGAGAGAGAGAGAGAGAGAGAGAGAGAGAGAGAGAGACAGAGAGAGAGAGAGAGAGAGAGAGAAGCTGCAGGTCGACTTCACACACCTCAACACACACTTCCCTACGACACACAGACCCACCAGAAGATCCAGCGCTCGTAAGTCATGCACGAGATCTTTAAAAATGCAACGTTCGTGTTAAAATAAAAGACCTTCACTGAATATTGCAGAACAGAGACAAAGACAGCAACGTCTATTACTTGCATGCGCACTAGCGCGCATATCGCTAGAATATTAATCATTTATTAGTGCTAATTAAGCACACGCACATCCCTAATACTACCCAGTACATGTAACAACTACCGCATTAACTTAAAAATCAGCAGACTTCGTGGTTAACAGTCACCTCTTCTGAAGGCACACACTAGTTTGGGGTACATGATATTCGTGTGTGTGAATATCGGTTCGAATGAAATGCATCGATCATCGATGTTGAAAACAGCTGCGATGCTGAATATATTTATACACGCTTATAATGACATAATATCACTTCTAATCAATTTCATCTCTCCTCGCTGGGAAACAAAAATTGAAGTAATGAGCGCAAATTAAATCTTCAGATAAAGAGTGCATGGCGTGAATGCGTTTGCCTGAACAAAGTTCTGAAGGTCTTTTTTATTTCCAAGTATTCAATTTGTCATTCTGTGACCCCATTTGAGAAACAAGGCCGTGAAAAGAGTCTACGACAAAAAAGATACAGGACAGGACGGGTCATCCCGCAGTGCTCACCTTCCCCCACGATCCCAAGAACCTCAAACCTGTGCATCACATCACTGGAGGCCGGGGTCCTCATCCAGTCAAACGGCCGCCGGGCCACGGAGCGGCTCACGGGGGCGAGTGGTCGTCATGGTTACGGGCTGGCATGGGGCGGTCTGCTGAGGAATCATGGGAAGGAGCCTCAGAGCATGACGACGTCCGTCACACACACACACACCTGCACCTGAGGAAACACACCAGTCGCATGAGACAGGCGTTTACGCGGCAGGGCGTTGCTATGCGGTTGCTAAGGCGCTCCGAGCGGTTTCTAGGCGTCGCTATGCGCTTGCTAGAACAACGTCTGCCAATGCAATAAATAAATGTGTGTGTGCATTATGTTTAAAAGTTTCTTCTGCTCATCAAGGCTGTAAAAAAATTGCGATTTAAAATAATTTTTGTTATTTTAATACACTTTTTGTGTATTTCTATGTAACTTATCTGTCTAATTGATTTGCAAAAATCATTCTAATATGCTGATTTACGTCAACGTTCCTGCTTTTTGTGACCTGCGGTACTTTTTTGCGATTCTCTGATTTAATAAAAAATGAAGCAGAACAGCATTTATGCAGAAAACTCAGAAATCACAGAAATAAATTTTATTTTAACTAATGCTCGAAATTACAGTAGGATTTCATAACATTGCAGTTTTTTTCTGTGTTTTTTTAAATGAATAAAAACAGCCTTGATGAGCAGAGCAGAGCTTCATAATACCACAAATATTAAAACATCTGCCAAATACAAATAAAAAAAAAAAAAAAAAAATTATATATATATATACACATTTTTTTTTTTTTTTTAATACTTATTAAATGAAAACATCAATAAAAACCATGCCAAAATATTCAAGGCATGTTAATGATTGAAAAATTATTTTAAAAAAAATTACTGTGGAAAATGTTAAACATCTGACAATGCAAACAAACAAATGTAAAAAAAAAAAAAATCTGGAAATGTTATACTCTTTGACTCTGTACATCTGTACCACATCTGTACAGAGGTGGCAGAAAACCCTGACCAATGCTTTCTGGTGCGTCGCTACGTGGTTGCTAGGCTCTTCTCGGCGGCTTTTACCAAACGCTCTCCGGAACGAAACAAATGGCTGGATCCTGGAGCAACATCTTGATCTGACACAGCGTGTTGTGTTTGATGTGTGTTTGAGCGCGTGTGGGTCACAGATA
This sequence comes from Puntigrus tetrazona, assembly GCF_018831695.1. Lineage (NCBI taxonomy): Eukaryota > Metazoa > Chordata > Actinopteri > Cypriniformes > Cyprinidae > Puntigrus > Puntigrus tetrazona. The sequence continues at coordinate 456,780 of NW_025047824.1, forward strand.
ATTAGGATGCAGCTATAAATAGAGCACCACACAAGAATATTCAGCGGCCTTTAAGACACACGCTGAACTGAAGGAGAGACTCGACGCGTCCAGCAGACAAACGCCTGCCTTTAGCTCAACATCACTGTGTGCATTAGGATAATCTGCCCGTATGCACGTCCAGCAATGCAATTCAAAACTACCTGAAAACATATAACTGTAAAATAATTATTGCTTGAAATATGACATATCTACAGAGAGTTGATATCTCAATGTCCTGTGTGACCTCTAACAATAAAAATAAACCTCTCGTACTGTTTGTATGTCGTGTTGCTTGTCTGTAACTTATTTTTCAACTACCTAAATGCAAATTTCAATAAATATTGCCAGAAATATCACATTGTGCAGATAACGATTAAAATATAAACAAGCCAGAAATATGAAATATCTGCTGATATCAAATATTTGGCAATATCAGTTAAAAAATATTCCATAACATTTGCAGATATGATAAAATAAATGAAGAGATAAATATCGCAGTAAAAACATCAAATATTTGAAAATACTGAATGAATGATATATCTAAATGTAGAAAATAAACAAATAATTAAGTGTCTGCCTGAATATTAAATATTTGCCTGTGATAAAAAAAATACAAAATTACGAATAATGGAATATTTCCTGGAATATCAATTATTTTGCCAATATTATATATATATATATATATATATATATATATATA
>NW_025047824.1:462500-465000 GCF_018831695.1 Puntigrus tetrazona
TACAATGTAATATATGACAAGTTATATTTGCAAAAGTAATAATGCGTAAGCTATCTGTATTTTGTTTTAAATAATTAATCCTTAATTGTTTGGATTAATCGGAATGCACAGCATGATTTTTAAAATATTGCTAAAAACTGATCTGCCTCTGCAAATGAACTCTTCATGCGACCCTTTTCACATTTCTGTGAAGTTTTAAATTGAAATGCACGGTCTGTATTTAAAAATAACATCAATAACAATCAAGATCATTAAATAATATTACAATATAATATTTAATATATAATTATAATTTTATAATTTAATTATAATTAATTTCTGTGTTGAATATTTTTTGTTATATATATATATATATATATATATATATATATATATATATATATATATATATATTATTATTATTATTATTATTTATTTATTTATTTTTGGAAAAAGTGTCTCACCAAGGCTGCATTTATTTTAACAATAATACAGTAAAAACAGTTATACTGAAAAAAAATATTTTGAAATATAATTCATTTGTGTGATGGTAAAGTTAGAGTCTCAAATAAAATAAAGGAAGAGTCTCACCAAGGCTGCCTTTATTTGATAAAAAATACAGTACAAAATATTAACGTTGCGAAATATTCGACCATTTTATTAAATGGTTTTTATGTGGATATATGTTGAAATGTAATTTATTCTTGTGATGCAAACCTGATTTTTTCCTCATCATTAGTGATTCGCTGCTCAATAAGCGTTTCTGATTCCAACAAATGTTACATTAACATATTGCATGCATATGTATTTTAAAAATAATAGTAATTGCCTGACACTGACAAGAGGCTGAATATATTAGCTCGTGAATTCAATGTATTCACCTGTTCATCTGCGCCATTAACTCGATCAAATCACGCGCGCCACCTAGTGGCTAAACGAGGAACAGCGATTATTACAAACATATCAACAGCTAAATATATAGATATAATAGATGGATAGCTAAAAATACGGATGCATAGCTAGAATACTTAATTAAAAAAAAATAATTAACATTTAAAAAAAATTAAAATGTACTTTTTTGGTTGTAATAAATAAAAAACAGTGATTATTAAAACATATCAGAAGATGGATAGCTAAAAATATGGATGCACAGCTAAAATACTTAATTAAAAAATAAATAAAATTTAATAAAATTAAAATGTACTTTTTTGGTTGTAATAAAGAGATGAAAAACAGTGATTATTAAAAATGTATCAGAAGATGGATAGCTAAAAATATGGATGCATAGCTAAAATAATTAAAAAAATATTTAAAATGTAATAAAATGTAATAAAATTAAAAAGTTACTTTTTTGGTTGTAATGAAGAACAGTGATTATTAAAAAATATATCAGAAGTTGGATAGCTAAAAATATGGATGTATAGCTAAAATAATTTTTAAAAATAATTAAAAATGTAATAAACTTAAAATGTAATTTTTTGGTTGTAATGAGGAAATGAAAAACAGCGATTATTAAAAATAAATCAGAAGATGGATAGATAAAAATATGGATGCAGAGCTAAAATACTTAATTTAAAAAAATTATTAAAATTATTTAAGATTTTATAAAATTAAAATTTACTTTTTTTGCTTGTAATGAAGAAATGAAAAACAGCAATTATTAAAAATATATAAGAAGATGCATAGTTAAAAATATGGATGCACAGCTAAAATACTTAATTTAAAAATAATTAAAATGTAATAAAATTAAAATGTACTTTTTTGGTTGTAATGAAGAAATGAAAAACAGCGATTATTAAAAATAAATCAGAAGATGGATAGATAAAAATATGGATGCATAGCTAAAATACTTAATTTAAAATAAAATAAACTTATTTAAAATTTAATAAAATTAAAATGTACTTTTTGGTTGTAATAAAGAGATGAAAAACAGCGATTATTAAAATATATCAGAAGATGGATAGATAAAAATATGGATGCACAGCTAAAATACTTCATTTAAAAAATAATTAAAATTTAATAAAATTAAAATGTACTTTTTTTATTGTAAACACAGACTAATGACAATAAAACCCCTAAATGCAGTAATGTTAGAGTTTTATTCCACTTTCATTTCAGTCCATTGAATATGACGCTATTTTACATCCAATCTGCTTTTGTTTTTGGGGGGAAATGACTTATATTTCGCTTAAACGTGAGTTTAAACGTGAAGGTCAAGATGATTATAATGACACATCACTATTCAGTGACCTTCGCCGCCCAAAAAGTGTCTTAAAAGTCAACAAGCAGACGACCGCCTCGAAGTTTTCACGCCGCGTTACATCACAGCCGCCAGAAGAAGCCCCGAGATGTAGTTCATGTACGGGTCCACCTCATCTTCTAACGTCGAAGACATACTCCCACACCGCAACTATAAAAACTCGCCGCAGACGGCCTGATGTCAGCCACCTACACACACACACAACAGAGGAAAACACACATCAGATCATAACAACACACACATCAATAACCCACAGCACCC
>NW_025047824.1:470000-507500 GCF_018831695.1 Puntigrus tetrazona
TGTGTCTTCTGTTTCCGCTTCAGGATGATCGACGTTTAGCTCGAATAGTTCACATGACATGGCCTTCACTGAAAAGAATCTTGTCTTTTATACCAATCCTGAAAACGTCCTTCACTCAAATAATATCACTTTATTTACACATAAAATCTGTTTGCTTCCTCAAGCATCAGTGACTGTACATTTTGTGATAAACTGTGTAAATATTAAATTAAATATTAAACTGTGTAAATATATATATATATATATATATATATATATATATATATATATATATATATATATATAGATAGATAGATAGATATGATCGTACAAATTATATTATATTAAATGCCATAAATGTATATTTAACATTTAATTGCAAATAAATTTTTTTGTAATTAATTAAAAATTATTTTGTTTTGCATTTGAATAGAAATAATACTTTTAAAATCATGATTAATCATTTGACAGCACTAATATATATGTATATATATGTATGTATATATATATATATATATATATATATATATATATATATATATATATATATATATGTGTGTTTTTGTATATATTTATATATATAGAAATGCACAAACACACATTTGAGATAATTTGGTAATATTATTTATTTTAATGCAAATAAAAATAAAAATGAAAAAATATGAAATTAAATTGCATCTAATAATCGGAAAATACATCAAGAAATGAGTGAGTTGATAAAACAAATATAATTTATTTATTGTAAAATTTAATTGTACGTTTATTTTCACTATCTTTATGTATTTCTGTATTTCGTTTTATTTTCTTTTTTTTTTTTTTTTTACTTGTACTTTTTTCTATAGGTTTCGTCCTCATTACCCATGACCCGTTTGTAAATTGCAGCATAATGAAGAATTACCGTATTATTGGGGCGGTTCCGATGTTGAAAGCTCTGCAACTTTTCATTAAATTCGTTGTGAAATGAGTTATAAGACTGATCTCTGTGTGTCTCTCAGATCTCTGCGGGACTCTACGGCGGCCGATGCTCAACATGGTCCGAACGCCACTGAAAGGTAAACCACAACCAGACAGTGACTCAGATTTGACCAAAGTTACCATTAAAAGTAATGCATTACAATATTGCGTTACTTCCTAAAAAAGTAAGTAATTACCAGTTGCTTTTTGCGGAATGTAACGCGTTACTTTTGAGTTACTTTTTAAAAGCGGGCAGGGCTTGCTTGCTCATGAATGAATGCACATTAGGCTAAAAGAACGTAAGTTCACTTTTGTCCAGTAGAAGGCGCCGCTCGAACAAGTCGCATGAAGAATATGACGCTATGTAACATAAAATCTAACGCGAATGCGTCATTTTTGCTTCGTTTAGTTGAATCGGATCACCACAGATCAGTAGCAAAGTAAATAAAATGCAATTAAATGCATAAATAATAATGTTAAATGATGCCTTATTTAGCATATTTAATTAGCGCAGGTTTCGCCTCGTATTTAGGGTTCGGTGTGATCATTTATTTTTTTAGCGACTCCCATTCAGTTCAGATTCTGACGCGATTCAGAAATGATATAAAATTTTATTTCGCCTATTTATTTGGTATTTATTTACAAAAATCTGCAGGCGGCATAAAAACCTGATTCGTTTAGGACCTGCGTGAATCTGGATAAACTGATCAACTTTTTTTTTTTACGGAGACTCTAGTTCTTTTTTATGAACGATTCAGTGATTTTAAAAAATGTGCTTGTTTGGTTACCGGCCGAATCAGCGTCTCTGAACGAATCTCTTGAATGATTCGATACACCGCGATTCTTTTCATCGGGCCCCTTTTCGCCACCTCCCGACGCAGTTGATCGTTTTTCGTCGTATTGCGTTCGAAATCTTAATTATACAACAGGTATCCGATTCCCGAACTTTTAAACGTTCGCATTTGACGTTCCAATCATATCGAGAAATGCTGAATCGATTTTCCGTGCGTGCTCGTACGTAGTCTAGAATTACAGTAACATCACTGCTCTGCGTGATTTCTCTCAACATGGCAACATGGAAACTGCCGTTGCTTATTAAAAAAATAAATCAATCGGAAAAACACTGTTAACTTCAGCCGGAGTCGATAGCGCGTTCATCGTATGTCCTTCCAAACCTCTAGACTCTCTTTCTTCGGCCGAACGCTGAGCAGAAGCGCTGCGCGCGAGACTCAAGCCTTCATTTGTCGTTGCCAGATCACAAAGACAGTAAGAAGGATAAAGCGGGCCGGAGCATGTCTCTCACGGGTCCTGGACCGGTCAAAGGTAAAGAGTGTGTGTTAAAGTGGCGTGTGCGCCGGTCGTGAGTCTGTGAAGCATCTCTGTTTCTCCGCTGCAGTGACCGAGTCCTTCTCGTGGGAGGAGTATCTGAAAGAGACGTCGTCTGATCCCGCTCCGCCCGGCTGCTTCAGACAGGTCAGGGGTCACGTATGGATCTCATATCACACACAAACAAAATGTGACATATGCTCACTTTAGTTTTTGAGCAGTAAGGGTTTTTTGGTTTTTTTTATGGATTCAGCCAAAATGCAGCGAAGGCGCGTGAAATATTTCCGCCTCGAAAATAATTCCTTTCTGTTTGTAACTGTAGTTTGTTACTGTAATCTCACTCTGTATTTTCAGCGCCGTTACGCCGGTCGTCAGCGGCGCATGGTTGATCAGAGATCATTCTAATCAAGAAACGTGTTTTTATTAATGTTATTATCCATATTTAAAATAGTCGAGTGCGTTTTTTTCCGGGATGCTTTGTTTGATGAGTAGAAAGAGACAAAAATGATCTGAAACAAAAAGCGTTTGTAACTTTATGCACACTTTTTATATATATATATGTGTGTGTGTGTGTGTGTGTGTGTGTGTGTGTGTGTGTGTGTGTGTGTGTGTGTGTGTGTGTGTGTGTGTAAAAGTTATAATTATATATTTATATATACACACACACACACATATATATATATATATATATATATATATATATATATATATATATATATATATATTGATGTTAAATCATGTTAAAATGTAAATTTTATCCAAGATAAAGGTTTCGTTTACATTATATGTATTTTTGTTTACATTTATAGCGTTTATTGTGTAAAAATATATATATGTATTAAATATTTTTATGTATCCTTTTAAATATATTAATATACATTTATAAATACATTAACGGAAATATTTTCAAAATATATACTGTGTTTGTATTTATTTTTATATATATATATATATATATATATCAACATAATAACATCAATACAAATTATAATATTAGAATGAATTCTGAAGGATCACAATATAAATAAATAAATTACATTGTATATAATAAGAAATATATTATATATATTTTTTATATATATTTTATATTATATATATTTTTATATATATATATATATATATATATTTAAAACATAAAAACATAAAGAAATAATCGTTCAGATGCGAACCTAATGTGTTTGTCCTCCAGTCTCGGATTCCTCCCTCAAACGACTTCAAGGTGGGGATGAAGCTGGAGGCCCGGGACCCTCGTAACTCCACCTCCACCTGCATCGCCACGGTGATGGGCTTGATGGGCATCAGGCTCCGCCTCCGCCTGGACGGCAGCGACAGCACCAACGACTTCTGGCGATTGGTCGACTCCGCCGACATCCAGCCAATAGGAACCTGCGAGAAGAACGGAGACATGCTGCAGCCGCCGCTGGGTATGATGTCACTTCCTCTCCACGGCTGAGACCCTGACGCAGAGTTCATTTTATTTTAGATATGGTTTTTGTCATTTTGTCGTGATTCGGTCGTTTGGATTCCTTTCTGTTAAAGGGCATTTATTTAGTTTTTATTCACATTTATTATTCACAGTTTTAGTTTAATTTTAGTACTTCAGGTTAAACTAAACGTTAAAGAGAGATCTTGCCTTTGCATCCACCTGAAATAAATCAAGTGTAGGTTTGTTATATTTTATTTTATCCAGTTTCTGTTTTTATTAGCGCACATTAATATTTATTTTGTAGCTTATTTAGGGTTATTCATATTTTAATAATAATATACGAATACATTTTTTTATTCTTTCATTTTAATTTTAGGCAGTTTTGCGATTTTGTTGCATTTTGTTGCATTTTGTTGCATTTTTATCTAAAACAAAACAAAAATAAACAATTCGCTTTTTTATTCTCCTATTTATTAACTTCATTTTAATTTTACTTCCCATTTGTAGTTTGTTTATATAGCAATTTTTCTTTATATTTAAGACTTCAGCACTTCACCTTAAACCTAACAACTTTTAACGTTTTCCTTCACAACTAACTTAAATAATTAGTCCATAATATTAGATATTTTATTGCTATTAATGTTTATATTATTTCAATTGTTTTTCAGTATTTATTTTAAATTTGACTTAACAATAACAGCACTAGTCTGACTAAGAAAATGACATCCTTTAATCTAATGTCACCCGCCTTTCTGTTTTAATTAGTACTTATTAAAATATTAATATTTTTCATGTTTTTGTGTTTGGTAGTTTTGTTGTTCTTGTTTATATGCCTGTTTAGATTTTATTAATTTATTTTTTGTTTTAGTTGTAGTACTACTATTACTTCAATTTAGACAAAAAATTTATGTTTAATTTTATTTGAATTACCGTTTTTTTTTTATGTTTACCGTAATTATTAGTTAAAAACCAGAAGTTTTTAATTACATGATATAATATTTCATATTGTTTGCATAATGTGTATTGTGTATATTTATTATGCATAACGCATACTGTACACACACATATATATATATATATATATATATATATATATATATATATATATATGCAATATAAAGTAAAATAATATATATGTATATACATTTTTATATTTTCAAAATATATCCTGTCTGTGTGTGTGTGTGTGTGTGTGTTCATATATACATAATAAATAAATATATATACATAATAAATATAAACGGTACACATAAGTATATTATGTGAACAAAAACTGATATTTTGGATGTGATTAATCAGCACTACTATTGATATTGTTTTGCTGGTTTCCCATTTCTGTTGTTGGAGATGAATGTGATAATAATTGCATCTCTCTCTCGTTTCCTCAGGATTCAGGATGAACGCCTCGTCGTGGCCCATGTTTCTCCTGAGGACCCTTAATGGAGCGGAAATAGCACCCGCCACAGCGTTTAAAAAGGTGCCGGAGCTCCTCGTTTACGCAAACATTGCAATCGCATTAAAAGGTTTTCGGTGACACTGACGCTCTGTAATCTCATCAGGAGCCGCTCCGGCCGCCCCAGAACGGCTTCAAGCCCGGCATGAAGCTGGAGGCCGTGGACAAGAAGAACCCGTACCTGATCTGCCCGGCGACCGTCGGCGAGGTGAAGGGCGAGGAGGTGTTTGTGATGTTCGACGGCTGGCGGGGGGCCTTCGATTACTGGTGCCGCTACGACTCCAGGGACGTCTTCCCCGTGGGCTGGTGCTCCGTCACCAAACACAGCCTGCAGCCGCCCGGAAACAGCAGTGAGTGACCCCGCCCATCACCGGAAGGTCGTAGGGTTGTATCCCGCGCAAGGGTTGATGATCGGGGCGAGAACCAGCAGACTAAAAGATAAAACCGTAAAAAAGGGTCGCTGCTTGAAATAGAAGGAAAAATAAACCAACTGACAGCGAAATAAAATGTCAAATGTCAAAAACGCAAAGCAAAATTACTCAAACTTTTAACAGCAGTGAGTGACCCCGCCCATCACCGGAAGGTCGTAGGGTCGTATCCCGCGCGAGGGTTGATGATCGGGGCGAGAAACCAGGGCTAGTGTAGTCGACTAAAAGATAAAACTGTAAAAAAGGGTCGCTGCTTGAAATAAAATGAGAAAAAACCCGACTGACAACGATATAAAATGTAAAATGACAAAAACGCAAAGCAAAATTACTCAAACTTTTAACAGCAGTGAGTGACCCCGCCCATCACCGGAAGGTCGTAGGGTCGTATCCCGTACGAGGGTTGATGATCGGGGCGAGAACCAGCAGACTAAAAGATAAAACCGTAAAAAAGGGTTGCTGCTTGAAATAAAAGGAAAAATAAACCAAGTGACAACGAAATAAAAGTAGACTCAATTTAAAATGTCTAAAACACAAAGCAAAATTACTCAAACTTTAAAAACCAAAAAATAGCGCGATTGATCGCAATTAATCTCATCTCAATTAAACGCTTCTGTTTACATGATATGCAGTGGTATGCAAAAGTTTTGGCGCCCCCTTGCCCAAAATGCATTGTGATTATACAAAATGCACGTTCTGCGTGAGATAAGATAACCAAAGAAAAATGATTAAAATAACCTTTTGGGAACTCTTGATTGGTAATACTCTGAGGACGGTTTAGGGATAAGGTTGAAATATTCACTGATCGTCCAGAAGGAAACGAGGCAAGAGTCAGGGGGGTGAAAACTTTTGAACGGGATGAATATCTTTCAAAGCTTTCTTATTTCGCTGAATTTTTTTTCCATACAGTGCTGCTCTTCGGAGGCAGCAGAAGATGCTTGCACGTTTCCAGACAGATTAAGTACAATTTACCTTGATCTTCGAATTTAAAAAGGCGCCCGTAAATGCCATTTTATGTATTAATCGCTGGAGGACAAAAACAAACGCCCTGGCAGCTAACTGCAATAAAAAAATGGCTGAAGTACTGAAATGACTAAAACTAGAACGGAAATGAAAGATAAATAGAAATATGAAATGGCAAAAGCGTGTAAAAAAATGACTTGCAAAAATGAAAATATAGGCAATGCAAAAAATAGTAAGTGCTATGATATCATGCAAATAATGCTAAAATACTACAGGTTTCTGTTCTCTTCTGTATTCTATGAAATAAATGCAGAAAATAAGGAGTTGTGAAGTGCTTGTGTGAGCAGCAGGGAGCGCTGCAGCTCTCTGAATCCCCGCCGATCACCCATAAACACCCTCAGGAGTCACATGACCGCATCTGAGATCAAAGCACTTTTCTGTTTCTCTGAGCAGTTTAAAGCATCTCTTATGCAGTATCAGCCTTCAAAAGCCATTGGTCTGCCTTATGCTGTGTTCACCTGGGTTCAAAAAAAATACAGAAACGCATTGATCAGTAATTAAACATCATATACTAAGAAATAAACGAAGAATCGTTTAATGCTTCAGTGCTATTTTAGTATTATTTAAAGCTATAATATGTCAAAGAAGTTGTGTTTTTATATTTTTTATTTTTAAATTAGTTTAGTTTTTAGTATTTTGGTTTTCTACTCATTTGTGTTCGTTCTTTTATTTTTCTGTTTGTTTTAGTACTCAAGCATTTATTATTATTTGTGAACTATTACGGTATTTGTTAGGATTTTAAAAGGGTTATTTATTTTTTTATTTATTATATTTTAAATTTATATTTTTAGTTTTTAATTTGCTTTTTCTTTTTATTAAATTTCTAACTTCGACTTCAACATGTATATTTTTTTTTTTTTAGGTCAGAGGCCAAGGCAACATTTCTCTTTTTCATTAAAGTTCAAACATATGACCATATATTTCTCATATATATATATATATATATGATATATATATATATATATATATATATATATAGCTGTCAATCATTCCTGTTGTCATGACAGCCCACACAATGACTCCGCCTTCTCTGTTGTCTAATCTCACGCTGAATTCTAATGATTTAATTAGGTCTAATCGGGAATGTTTAATTATCATAATTGCGTTTGTTTCTACAAATATATATATATATATATATATATATATATATATATATATATATATATATATATATATATATATATAAATGTCATTTTTGCTACTGAAGGTGAACATTTCGGTCTCATGCTGACAAGAGTGGATCGCGAAAGACTTTAGAAAACGCTTTATTCGGCTGAACAAGGATCCTGATCGATTTTATAATGTTCTGTAAAATAAAACACGCCCCGAAGTCACGAATTAGCTTGGATTTAATCCAGATCTGGTGTTTTGAATGGAGCCGTAGATGATGATGCACGCCTTTCCATTAACGTTCGTTCGGCCGCAGCTGGAATTCATTTGGAGTTCGCAGAAAATTTCCCCCCGAAAATTACACGAAGCTCCGGATCTCGCCTTGCAGTGTTTGCGTCGCGAATTACCGCCGTTTGCTTAAAGGATTTGTTTTGGAGCTGGATGGCGCGGAGTGACCTGCGCTGTTTGGTGTTTTTGTAGCCCGTCCAAGTCATTATGTGCAAATGAGATAATTAGCGAGGTCGGGAGGGATTCGAGAGCTTGTGTGAAAATAAACAAAACGCACACATCTGGGAGAAAAGATGGGGAAGGGCACAGACGGAGAGGAAAGTGTTCACAGTAAACACCCGCGAAGAGAGAAAAAGCCTTTAACCGAAACGCTCTTATATTAGAAGTCTCTTAAATTCGAATTATAATTAGAAAGACTGCATGAAATGTGCTTCGTGATGTTCAGGTGGGAAATATCAAATACCCTGTTTATTTAAAAATATGCATTGAAATGATGAAAGCCATTTATAATGTTACAGAAGATATTTGATTCTATTTCAAATAAACATTTTGGAGCAAAAAGCCAACAAATGATGCATCTTCTTTGCCAAAAATGATCTTTATATTAAGTAAAGATCACGTTCCATGAAGATATTTAGTACAAAACTCGTCAGACTACATTTGGACAGTATTAAATATTGAGACAATATCATTGTCTGTATTTTTGCCCCCTCAGATTCCAGATGTTCATATAGCAGTATCTAAATATTCAACGGAAAGCTTATTTATTGAGACTTATTATTACTCACGACCCCTTACGGCTGTTTTTTGAGGACCTGGGTCGCAAAAATGTTATTTTGACATTTCCATTCATCGAAGGGTCGCAAAAATACTGACCGTTTTGGACGGCGATAATAATCTGGAATGTTTCTGGAGCGGCGAATCAGTGTGTTCTTCTGATTCCTGCAGGATCGTGTGACGCCGAGGACCGAAGGAACTGCCGTGTTTTTGTTGTACTGTAGGGCAGTGGGGTTGTGTGTCTGTGCTCGAGCACAAGCGCGTCAGATCTCTGGAAAACTCTTTTTCCTTCCGCGCGCCCTCTAATTTACTCATACTGGAGTTATTTAGGGTAAACATTCACTCATATCCACCGCCGCACGCTCGCTGTGTTTTAAAGGACAGGATGTGTTCAGATGTAAGTGTGTGTTTGATCAGGCACTTTCCACGGATACGCTACAAAATAGGGCTCCTGTTTATGTAACTAAATACTATATGAGCTGTGTTCAATTTGTTTTTGCAATTCTTGCTATTAAAATTTGGGACGTTTGCCATAGACATAATTTTCCAGCAATAAATACCGAAGAATTAAATGGTTATGCGGTCTGAAGTATCCGATAACAGCCTCTTTGTATGCCCTCGCATTGTGACAAATTCATGAAACAATGATAATGACATTATACTGTCACAGTTATTCCTAAAATAATGAGTCTATGAAACCATACAGTTGAACTGTAGTAATCAGACTATAAAAATAAAATCGTCAGACCATAAGACCTAATAATCAAACAATATATATATAACCAAGACGTAATGTAACCACATAGCCAAGTTATCTGACTAAATAATTACTAATAATTAGACTGTATAACATAAGCAGACTGTAAACAGTAACTGCAGTATTCAGAATATATAACCATAAATAACTACAATTATTAGACCATACGATCACAATAATCAGACTATATAACCGTAGGTAGACTATGTATAGTTACTACAGTAATCAGGCTATATAAACACAATAATCATACCATATAACCATAAGTTGACTATAAGCACAACAATCAGATTAACCATAAAAAGTAGAACATTTATAGTAATCAGACTATATAATAAGTAGACTATATTTTATAACTTTTATAATTGCCACAATACTAAGACCATATTACATTGAGTACACTATATAACCACAATAATAAGTAGACTATATAATTAAGTAATCAGACTATTTAACAATCACTATGATCATACTAAATAACCACAGTAATCACACACACACATATATATATATATATATATATAGTAATCATTGTATAACCACGAAAGTTCGACTATATATGGCAACTGCAGTAATCAGAGTATGTAACTACAATAATCATCTATATTACTACTACGATCAGACTACATAACCACAATAATCAGACTATGTAACCATAAGTAGACTGTATATTTTTACTCCAGTAATTAATACTATATAACCACAATAGTTAGACTATATATGGCAACTGCAGTAATTGGAGTATATAACTACAATAATCATCTATATAACTACTACGATCAGACTACATAACCACAATAATCAGACTATGTAACCATAAGTAGACTGTATATTTTTACTCCAGTAATTAATACTATATAACCACAATAGTTAGACTATATATGGCAACTGCAGTAATTGGAGTATATAACTACAATAATCATCTATATTACTACTACGATCAGACTACATAACCACAATAATCAGACTATGTAACCATAAGTAGACTGTATATTTTTACTTCAGTAATTAATACTATATAACCACAGTAGTTAGACTATATATGGCAACTGCCGTAATTGGAGTACATAACTACAATAATCATCTATATAACTACTGCGATCAGACTACATAACCACAATAATCAGACTATATAACCATAAGTAGAATTTCTTTATTCCACTAATCAATACTATATAACCACAGTAATCAGACTATATAACAGCAACTACATCAGCATTTTATTATTATTAAAATTTCCCTTTATTTTTCTTATTTTGCAGTCACCGTTCCTAAACCAGGTCCCACACCTTCCTCCTCCTCCTCCTCTTCCTCTAACCCTAAACCGCCCGGCGCTCCATGCCGTCTCCTTATCGCCTGCCGACTCCTCTTCCTCAACTCCCTGTGAGGAAGGGCATTAGGGGACGGCGGCCGAAAAGCGAGACCATCGCTCTGCTGAAAGCCCTGGCCGCATCCACCGCGTCCCAAGACACAGAAGACCAAGGAGAAGCCACGCCCCAAACCACGCCCATTTCCCAGCATCCCCTGCGTCCATACAAGAAAAGGGGGCCTAAACCGGGCAGCAAGGTAGCTTTAAAGAACATTTGTGTGGATTTATGAAAGACTGTCACATTAGGTGGGGTTGTGGAGGGTGTCATTTGGTGAAATACTTAAGCAGATTGTGTTTTTGTTTCTCAGAGGAAGTCCAGACTCCTCCAGAGCACCATGTCTATAGCAGCCAGCTCAGACTCCAGGGTGCCCATGACTCAGATGCCCAGCGATGGACTCTCTCCTCTGGGATCCCCCTCATCTGTGGTGTCTACTGGTAAAAAAAAATTTGCTTGTTTACTACTGCTATAATTATCTGACTTCTTGATAACCACAATAATCAGACTAAGTAACTACAATGATCAGATTATTTTACCATAATCTGTTCATGTAACCATAACAAAACTTGTTCAGTAATCAAAAAACACAATTATCAGACCATAGGACCTGATAATCAGACTAAATAACCACAATAATCAGACTACATTTAATTCAGACCATGACAATAATAATCAGTATATATAACCACATTTATCATAATAAGTAGGCTATATACAGTGACTGCACTAATCAGATTTTGTAACCACAATTATCAGACAATGTGATCTGTATAATCAGACTATATAACCACTAGAATATACTAGATAACCACAAACATTGGACATTATAACTACATTAATTAGATTTTATAAACACTATGATCAGACTACATAAACATAATAATCAGGCATTATTAACTACAGCAATCAGACTATATAACCACTTTGATCTGACTATATAAACATAATAATCAGACATTATTAACTACAGCAATCAGACTATATAACCACTTTGATCTGACTATATAAACATAATAATCAGACATTTTAACTACAGCAGTCAGACTATATAACCACTTTGATCTGACTATATAAACATAATAATCAGACATTTTAACTACAGCAATCAGACTATATAACCACTTTGATCTGACTATATAAACATAATAATCAGACATTTAACTACAGCAGTCAGACTATATAACCACTTTGATCTGACTATATAAACATAATAATCAGACATTTAACTACAGCAGTCAGACTATATAACCACTTTGATCTGACTATATAAACATAATAATGAGACATTATTAACTACAGCAATCAGACTATATAACCACTTTGATCTGACTATATAAACATAATAATCAGACATTTTAACTACAGCAGTCAGACTATATAACCACTTTGATCTGACTATATAAACATAATAATCAGACATTTTAACTACAGCAATCAGACTATATAACCACTTTGATCTGACTATATAAACATAATAATCAGACATTTAACTACAGCAGTCAGACTATATAACCACTTTGATCTGACTATATAAACATAATAATCAGACATTTAACTACAGCAGTCAGACTATATAACCACTTTGATCTGACTATATAAACATAATAATGAGACATTATTAACTACAGCAATCAGACTATATAACCACTTTGATCTGACTATATAAACATAATAATCAGGCATTTAACTACAGCAGTCAGACTATATAACCACTTTGATCTGACTATATAAACATAATAATCAGACATTTAACTACAGCAATCAGACTGTATAACCCCTTTGATCTGACTATATAAACATAATAATCAGACATTTAACTACAGCAGTCAGACTATATAACCACTTTGATCTGACTATATAAACATAGTAATCAGACCGTATAACCACAATTATCAGACCGCATAACTATAATAAGTAGACTACAGTAACTGCAGACTATGTAACCACTATGATAAGACTATATAACCACAATAATCTGTTTGGATCCTTTTTAATGCATACGATCATAATGTGTCCGTACAGTAATGTTTGCACATTTCCCGTCAGTGTGTGTGTATGTGAACAAACACGGAAACTGCGGCCCACATCTTGACCGTAAGCAGGTCCAGAGACTGCCGGATCACTTCGGGCCGGAGGCGGTGAATCTGGTTCTGCAGCAGACGGTCCAGGCCTGTCTGGACTGCGCGTATCAGCCCAAAGTGCTTCTGGGATGCCTGCAGAGCCAAGGCGGTGGAGGAGAGGTGGTCCGAGGTACGGACGAGCGGCGAACAAAACAAAAAAACACACATTCAGTACGGTTTGAAAGCACTCACGATAATAAAGGATCTGTCTAGTCCGAACAGATGGTGGGAAGCGGTTGGTGAAGCTGCCGTCAGCGTCGAGCGCCGGGTTTGTGTTGCGTTTCCTGGAGCGAGTGTGTCGACACCTGCAGTGTGATAATCTGTTCAGCAGTCAACCGTTCAGTCCACACAACACCTACGACCGCGCTAAATCAGGTATATTTATTTATTCTGAAGCTGTGATGTGTCACTCGCTTGACATTCATTCGGTTAAAGGAGTAATTGATTTAAAATTAATTTACTCACCCTCAAGTTGCTTAAGCTGTTGTACTGTTGACCGTTTAATCATTCTTTAAATAAAATAAAATATAAGGTGATAAAAGAACCAAACTATGAACTGAAAATGTATCATCACAAGCCATTTCAAAATATTAATACAATAAAATAAGATAAAAAAAACACAATGAAGCTCATTTTAAAACATCTTAATATTTATAAAATCCTATAATGATAAATAAATAAGTATATTATTTATTAAAACTGAATAAATTGTGAAAATAAGTACTAAATAAATACTATAACAGTATATAAATAGTACTAAAGACGAATAAAATGAAAAAAATAAATTACTACCAAAATAAACTAAAGATTCAAGCAAAAACATGACTACTAAAACTACTAAAACCAAAATTAAAACGAAACTGAAAATAAATACTGTTATTGTATCGGAAGAATGCTAAAAGAAATAAAAATGACAAAAATTAATATTGTAAATAAAATAAAAAATAATAAAAATGACAAGGTATTAAATTAAAATCTAAATAAAATATTTTGAAAATCAATAATATAATTCTACACAATACTGAAAGCAATAAATTTAAAAATGACAAAAAGTAAATAAAAACTTTCTTTTTTTTATCTAAAAGATACAAGTAAAAGCCATGCTATAATAGTAGGCCTATATATATATATATATATATATATATATATATATATATATATATATATATATATATATATATATATATATATATATATTCTAAACAAAACAAAAAGCACATAAAATGACTAACACTAAAATGAAAACAAAATGAATACTATACTATTATAAAACTGGTATTAAACTGGTGTGTACATAATACTGGTGACAGACTCTTGTGTTGCACAGAAGCGATCTGGCAGGACAGGAGTGTGTAGATGATGTTGTTTTTGTGTGTTTTGTGTAGTTAAAGAGGAGATGTTGTCAGACGGTCTGAACAGAGGTGTGAAGCGGATCTCCAGAGACTCTCCTCCGTACTGCGCTCCTCTCTCCCCGAAGCTCCTGCACACAGACACACACCCCTCAGAAGGTACGGCAAACATTAATGCATGCTACATTCAGGTCATTTACCTAACAGAACGGTTTCGGTGTATGAAAAGAGTTTCTATTGGATTATGAAGTGTGTGTGTGTGTGTGTGTGTGTGTGTGTGTGTGTGTGTGTGTAGCGGAGACTCTTCCTCCAGAGCAGAACGGATTAATGAAGGAGCAGCGCTTCATGGACTCCGCCTCTAATTCCATGACGCCCCGCCCACAGACCTTGAGAAGCACCTCAGAGTACCAATCAGCACCCAGCAGCCCGTATTACCACGGCAACGGCCCGCCTCTACGCAGACAGGCCTCCAACCCCCTCACACAGACACACAGACGAGTGGAGGGTGAGAGAGAATATCACACGTCACATTCATTTCAGTTCAGTTGTAGTCATTTTCTTGTGTTTTTACAGTTGTGTAATGTATGTAATTTTATCTATTCATATTATGAAAATAAATTAAAAAAATGCTGAAATATATATATATATTTTAGTTTCAGTTAACTACAAATCAACTGTCATTAGAACTAACAAGAGAACTATCGGTTTGTTTTGTTGCTTTAAATGTTTTTCAAAAAAAAAAAAAAATTCTATTATATTATTATTCTATTATAATCCAAAATATTGTAGCATACATTAATTTGCATGCTAATGTTTTTATGTTTTTATCTTAAATCAGATAAAAACTGTTAAGATTTACTGTTCTGATTTTAAATAATCTGAAAGGTATTTATGTTCAATACAGATCATTTATATATATATATATATATATATATATATATATAGTATATTTATTTTATAATTTATTAAATCATTTTATAATAATATAAATCATTTTAAATAATTACATTTTGAGCATTTTAATCACTGGATCATATATATATATATATATATATATATATATATATATATATATATATATATATATATTTTAGTAAATAATTTTAAATAAATAAATTTTTATAGCATTTCAATCTTTGGATCATACAAAAAAGACATTAGCACGTGGTTATTTAATATATAAACCATTTTAGTGTCTATATTTTGACAGAAATAACTATTAAAATATATATTTTAATCACTCACTCTACTTTGTAGTGCATTTAACTAAATTTTCCAAGAGAATCACCTTCAAGTCCTTCCTCACATCTCAGTCGTCTCGAGCCTGACAGGAAACATCAAAGACCGAGAGCAGAATGAAGGAAGTCATTAGCATAATCGCGTTAGCATCTCTCTCTTTCCAGCCGCCAGCTCCACCACGGGTCCCGAGACGGCATCGGCGGCGGACCTTCCCAGAATCCCCGGCAGGAGCCCGTCTTCCTGGTCCATAGAGGAAGTGATGCAGTTCGTGCGGGACGCAGACCCAACGGCGCTGGCTCCGCATGCAGAGCTCTTCAGAAAACACGTCAGTGACCGGCGTAACGTCCGAAAGCCACGCCCCCTCTGGGCGGGGAAACAATCAGGCGCTTTTCCTTGACTTCGCCTCGAAGGAAGATAACAAAAAACAGATCCGTGGCTAAAAGATAAACACAAACTGCATTTTTACATGCCGTCGAACTAAAAAAACGACGCGTCGAACGATTATTTGACTGCCCGATGAGAACCTTAGAGGAAGAACTGTACTGAGAAACTAACTTTGATTGGTCTTTGTCAATGTAACTTTACTTATCATCCTCCTGTTTGAGAAACGATCGAACCGAATGAGTCGACAGTTTATAACTGTATTATATCATATTAATACGTTTTTATTTTTTATTTGACTCTCTAACTCGCTGTTCTAATTCTATTCTATCCACGTTTAGACTAAAGCACTTAAAAAACACTCGCTTTTCTAATCTTTTTTGCAGTCCGCGCTCGGAAAATATCGATGCGCTCGGGAAAAAAATGATAAAAAGCATCCCCTTTGTAAAACAACATTCCCGTCTTACCATCCCCTTTGGGTGATTAATTTTGTTTATTATGTAAAACTTATCACGCAAATAAAATATTGGTCGATTGCTATGTTGAATGACGTCCAATCAGAGCGCTACAATATGGCAGACGGCTTACGTTTCACGGCCCATAACCAGTCGCTAATGAGGCATCTAGGTAAATATATCTATGGTCAGAATGCTCTTTATAATTCAAGCAATATAAGAAAAAAATTACCTTTTGTATTAATCGCACAAGCAAAGTACTTTTCCGAAGAACTCTTCGTAACATTGCGAAGAGTTTCGTTCCTTAAATGAATTAGTTTTTGAACGAATCGAGTGAGCCGGCGATTCAGATGGACTTGTTTCGTTTCTGTTGAATCAGCTGTTCTGGACGAATCATTCGATCTGAATGATTCAGCGAGTCATTTACTTGCTGACACCCAATGGCAGTTTTAAAGCAAAATATTCAGTATTAATATTGACCAAATTTCCTCAGTTTTCGTCCCCAGAAGTAATAAAATCGTATAAATGATAGTTAATTTAAAATGGCATTTTTTTTTAATTACTATGTAAAATGATTTGTTGTAAGATACTGAGCGTGCGACAAAAGAAACGAACGACTTGAGAGATGAACTAATTAAGCGCATGGCTTTAGTTTATAGTCATGTGACGTGACAAAAGAACGTAGATTTGGCAACGTTTTAATTATATTCTAAAATAAAAGGGATGACTCGGAAAAAGATTCGTTCACTTAGAGAATCAAAGAGCCGAATCGGTTAAATGATTCAAACTGATCCAGTCTCTCTCTGCGCTTTATATCTGTCTGTAAATCAAGCGCTAGGGAGAGCAGGAACATGTGTCATCTGTGTTTAGACTTGACCGGAGAGATTCTCACACACACACACACACACACACACACACACACGTCTGGAAAGACTCAGCACAGCTGTGTCCGCTTTGAGGAGTAACTCATCCAGCAGCGCTACTAAATTAACTCCTTTCTTTAGTGCTAGTATTAAAATAGTGTGAAAGTAATGCAGTGAAATCTCATATCTAGTTCCCAGGGAATGCACCGAGTAATTTATTAAAAAAAAATCATGTGCAATGCATATTTCGTCTGCCAAGCGCATAAACGCCAAACACACACTCAGGCTTTAAAAGTGAGTAATACACAAATATTATCTCCGTTATATTATGTGTGGGGATACTAATTTATTTGAGAAAATATATTTGTAGACACTTTATTATTATTATTTTAAATATTCTTAAAAAATATTCTTTATTATGGTAAATACTACCCATATTTTTAGTTATTAAATTATATAATCTGGCAGGTAGTGATTATGTTTTTTAAAATAATAATAATAAACAAATATTAAATAAATAACAATAATTTAACAAAATCGAATCTGCCTTGAATATTTACGGCACCAAAAGCTCAGATTTTTTTTTTTTTTTGAGGTTTTAAAGTATAGACTTGAGATAAAAATATAGCATTAAGCTGTATTATATTGAGAATTGCGCAGATACGAGTTATAATTTTATTTCTGTTGTGTGTCAGAATGATCTGATTAATATGGGATGTGAAAATGCGCTTCGATTTATTTTTCAGCTTATAAAGTCGCTCTTCAGTCTCACCCCAGACAGCTATTCCTCGTTTAGACGCTTAGATATTAATCTAACATCGCTCTAATCACATGTTCATGCTTTAATAGACAAGGTTTGCGTCTTATTTTTTTTAGGGACGCCCGATACTTGATTTTTGCCAATATCCGATATTACCGATATTTTTGGCCGATACCGATATCTCGTTTTTAGCAAAAACCTATTTGTTAGAATTAAACGAGCAAAAACGAAGTTCTTTTATAATAAGCACACTGAACATTTGTATAAATCGGCTATATAAATCTCAGCCACGGCATTTCTTTTTCTTCAGAAAGATGCGGCAGTAACTTTAACATTTCATTTTAAGGCGTAACATTTGTAGACGGTCCGAAGCAAAAAAATTCGAAAGCGGTTAAAAATTCATAATCCGATTAACAAAACATATTACACCTTAATGAACAAATCTGTGTATAACATTATTTAATTTACTAGTGTTTTGTTTTTTTGTTTTTTTTAATTCATGTAAGCTATATCTTCTTATAATTATACGACACTAATACGGATTAATTTATTCAGAAACACAAGTTTCTTAATCATAGTGTATTTTACTTATTTTGTTACAAGTAGGCCAAAAGTGCCGTGCCGATATTTATATTAACTCCATTATTACCGCCGTGCAACTATATACAACGAAGGGAACTCTAACTGTAAACCGTAAAAACGTGCTGATTTGTATTATGTGACAGAATAAATAGTGAAAGCATATTCAGCTCGTGTGAAGCACAGACCTTACTTTAAGGGATTTAACCGTAAAACTCTGTCCGCAGGAGATCGACGGCAAAGCCCTGATGCTACTGAGGAGCGACATGGTGATGAAGTACATGGGTCTGAAGCTCGGACCGGCGCTCAAACTCTGCCACCACATCGAAAGACTGAAGCAGGGCAAGCAGTGAAGCGCACGGACAGGAACACACGCTGCTACAGAGGGGCTGATGGGAAACCGCCGCGCGCCGCTCCATAAACACACACACACCTGCAGCCGGAGAACAGCTCTCTGGGAACCGACGGGAGCCGAGGTGCGTTCGGACGGGCCCCAAAGACGCAGGCGCCTCACGAGCCGACCGGCTCACCGATAGCGCCGCTGTTCGAGTCGGATGTTGGCTATTTATCGCTCTACCTCCCTGTGACTTCATACTAGTCCGCGGGTGTTTCTGGAATCACCTGCAGACTCTGAAAACCCGTTGTTTGTGTTCGTGTCCGTTCAGTTCAGGCAAATCGCTTCACGTTTCGGAATCTTAAGGGAGTCCGAAACCCGTGCGACGACGTTTCGCGGAAAAAAAAAGTAGACGCTCCGCTCGTTTTCGTGCAATCCCGCTTCGTTTTTTCTTTGACCAAACAGACTTTTTTGATTAGATTTAAGAGCGTTCGCTAGGAAATCCTCACGTTTTTGCTCCAAAACAGCTTAATAGCGTGTTGCGAACCAGTTTAGCATATTTTGATGCATCACATCAGAACGGTAATAATAATCAAAAATACATACCACAAAAAAAACATTTAGGCCTAAAATTGGTATTCGTGTAATTAAATTGTATACAAAATTTCCATCGTTTTGGATTACACAGTTTTGACAGTAAAAAGAGTATAATAATAACAATAATAATAATAATAAACTTAATGCCGTTTATATTTGTCAGTCATGCATAAATTAAAACTGGACACATTCTTTGCACTCAAAATCATTGCATGGTTATATTTAATTACCTAAATGTTTATAATTGTTTTTAAAATATCAAATTGTGTAGAATCATCATAAATTGTTATATTTATTCATTTGTAATATATGACTGGTTAAGTATGTGGAACAAGTATACTCAACTAGTTATATATCATTTATACACATATATATATATATATATATATATATATACACATATATATACACACATATATATATATATATATATATATATATATATATATATATATATATATATATATATATATATATATATATATATATATACACACACATATATATATATATATATATATATATATATATACACACACACATATATATATATATATATATACACACACACATATATATATATATATATATATATAGTGTTAATAGAAATTAGTAAATTATTAGTTAATATTATTTAGTAAATATCATTTAGAAAAAAATATTTATATTAAAAATCTATAGTTGTGTATTATGTATTCCATTTATTAGTAGCCTACTATTACAGAAATCTGAGCATCTCATGACTGACAGACGTGGATAACACTAAGTTTATTGATGTTAAAACTGTGAAATCTAAACTTTTATACGCAGTTGTGATGCACAATTCTCACATCTGAGGCTTGGGAGTAATGAAATGCTGTCAGCGAACCGCCCTTCTGCCTCGAAGAACCTCAAAAACTGTCGTATCTAACGCAGTTTTCCCTCCATCGCTACGCGTTGAGTCTCCCGAGCGTTCCGAGGAGTTCGAGGTAACGCTGTTTGAGTTGGCCCCCGGCTTTTCGTTACAGAACCCGGCGGAGCTCTTATCTGGGGAAGGCCCCCGAATCGACCTGCGTTACGAAGCCGAGCGCCTCGCTATCGTCGAAACGGCGGGAATGTGCCGCGAACGACCTTTACGTTTGATATTTGATCATTTCCACGGACCGTTCAGACATCAACGGCGTATTATGGGTTTAACCATAAAACTCAGCAACAGGAATGTACGATTTTGTAGAGAGTAAATATTTTAAGCTAAGCGCGTTGGGTGACGATACGCCGTTTATTTGGGATTCGTCGTTTAATACGCCTTTAGTACTGCCTTCCAGCGCTTTTTACCCGGGGAAGAGACGTCCGTTTCAAATAGCTACGTTCGAATTGCCTTGCTTTACTTTGAGACTTCTCAGGTTTTTTTCCACCTTTTGTAACGTAGCATTTCAAGGTAGTCGTGAATGTGATCGTTTAGACTTTTCGGTTCCTTCGTCGGACTTTTTTGTAAAAGAAATCACGCATTCGTAACGTTGTGCCATATAGATTCGTCAAGCGATTGAATATCGATACTTGTTATGAAACACACGCTTCGATCTTGATACCAGAGACGTTTTTAATCATGAAATTTTTAAAGCTAATGCATTCGTCACGTACACATTTTCAACGATACAAATAATAAATAAATAATTTAAAACATCCCCCCGTGCTCCGTTTCGTTCTTTGAACCCATTCGGTGTACAAAAAAAGCTCTTGGCGTATAAAAACGAACACACAAACATTCAACACTCCACATTTCAGGACCTGTGTAAGAGTTCGAGTTCACATCATGGTTTATTCACCTGGCGTTCATGCGGATCGGTTCTTTTGCGTCGGAGAAGAGCGAGAATATACTGTATCACATGCTGGAAAATGATATACAGCCCAAAATATGACTTGCTTCCTAACGTTCTTAAATTAAGATGCGTTTACTGGTTTTCTAAAACGAATTGTGACGGGTAGTGAGAAGAAAATCAGAAAATAAGACTGGCTTTTTGCTTAAATACTTCTTGATTTAAGAACGTTTAGAGGTTTTTACTGGGAAAAACAAGACAAAAACGGTGGAAAGACATTTCTGCAAGGCTTTAGAGATTAAAACACAGTTCAGTGCTGACAAAAAAAAAAACAAGGTAAATTGCACAGCAGTTCATCAGGTGTGTTTGGTGTGAACTTGAGAAAGTTCATAGAGTTCTACACGGAAACCTTTCCTGGCTCAATGTGAACTATAAAAGATTTTCCTTCTGCGGGAATTCCAATAAGCAAACACGCAAACACGAGACGGCACATTTCATACTGACATGTCAGATAAATCTTTCTTTCTGTGGACGGGGGAATGAAGGACAAGTCGCTTCTCATCCGAGCCACTGCAGCTTATTAAATCAAAAACACTACGTTACACAGAATCTTCATGTGTGACCAGATGAGGCTCCACCTAAAAACTGAACGATCGAAGACCAGAGCTGGTAGTTTCGCTGTGGAGATGATCTTGGGGTTGGGGTGAACTTGCATGAAGTATGAAACATTACACCTTACTTAGAAAAAAAATTGACCTATTATTCCTGTTGTTGAAAAGGAGATTTTGGGTGAACTTCACAAAAATGGTCAAAGAACATGCCAGCATTTCATTGCATTTTTATTGCACCCATTTTTATTAACTGGATTTTTTTTTTTTTCACAAACACCCTTTTTCCATTCAAATTCTCACTACTGTAAATGCACAAAAAGTAAAAATGTACATTGCATTGGTCGTCTATACATTGTGAGAATATTTAACTGAAAAAAGAAGAACTATTAAAGTAATTTTGTGGTGCACTAAATAGTGGTAACTGATATAGAGAATATTCATATATAAATATAATTTGTCGTGATGATAGAAAATGGCGTTAATGATAATTATCACAATGCAAAAAAAATAGATTTAAAAGCCCTTTTTCGAATTCTGATTCTATTCATTTTCTTAAAGCAAAATCTCTTTTAGATCTTTTCATTTTTGGGTGCAATATGACTTTTTTTTGACCATTTTTGTGAACCAAAATATCCTTTTGAACAACAGTATATATTTTATATATATATATATATATATATATATATATATATATATATATATATTTTACCATCCACACACATAGAATGAGAGAGAAAATGTGTTTAAAAGCCATGAAAATGTCACAATGTAAAAAATCCTCAATAAAATGTTTTTATATATATATATATATATATATATATATATATATATATATATATATATATATATATATATATGCATGTACAGGGCTAATTTGGCTGATTCATTGTTGAGTTTGTGATGTGGGGTCTGTCAGCTGTAGCACGCTTTTAATAATTTGATTACTAAAGTGGCTGGGATGATTAGTAGGTTAATGAGAGGGTGGAAACCTGCGGTTCAATGCACGCCCTTGCGCTATCAATCAAACCACCAGCCGCATGAAAGCAACAAAAACACAGATTTGTGCCACAAAGCAGCATTCGTAAACCACCATAGAATTCTTAATGAATGGTTTAAAGTTAAAAAAGTGGCGCTTAATTTTATCCATCAGTAATGTATTCGATCATGAAGAGCGGGTGAATGGGGCCAGACCTAAAGGGCAGTTGGCAGTCGATTGTAAATATCTTTTGAAGAGGCGTTTTGACAGGGACTGAAGGTCAAGTTCACCCTCAAGAGCATCTCCACATATTCAGATGGTAAGACTTCTAATTCTATCATTATTGCAATAACCTTTTACACTGTAATGTTACTTGGCATTACATTGTCTGCATTATATATTAGCAGGACCGCAACAGTAGCTTAAAACATTGACTAAATAGCCTTAATATTAGCCAATGGCTTGTGCAACTTTGCTGACATCACCCATGTTCTTCATTTTCATTAGAGATTAAAAAAAAGCAAGTAACAACATACATAGATGAATTTCACACAACGTGACAAGTAACACACCATAAAGAAAACCAGGCTCACCCGAGAAGGAAAACTGACTTGCTGAGTGACAGGTGTTTAATTTTGAACTCTTCACGTCCATTGTCGGCAAACCATCATCTAAAACACTGAAGGTATATTAGGATCGTTAAAATCTGTACACTGTTGCAAGTGAAACTCTCCTTGTGTTTTCACACAGCTGGCTCGCTATAACCTAAAAAAATTACTCGGAGTTGAACCCCCGGCCATAAAAACAGCATTAATAAGCCATTTCACTCAGATTTGTTGTCGTTAGGGACGAACCCCCAATGATTATTTAGTTTTAATTTGGTTTGGGCCGGGTGGAGGGAGGCTTTTTGCCCCCTAAAGGGAGGATGATGAAAACTATGCTTTGTTGCTACTGACAACCATTTCCTCCAATCATCAGACTTAATGAAACCGAGATCTGGGCTTTGCCAAGTCATTATCAGGCTGCCATGCTAACTGCTTACCCCTCCTGTTCTTCAAAGAGGATGCTCCGCTCCAATGCCCCACTGATTAATACAGTGATTAGGGAAGCAAAAGGTCACCGTTCCCTTCTACAGTTCATTAGGACCAAAAATGGGAAACGTCTTGCACTCCGAGTGTAAACAGCGAGGGGAGAGCAAGAATTCGGGCATATTAGCGGGAGGAGAATTTGTCAGTGCTACACGTCGCGTTTCTCACTGACAGCTGGCCAGGTTTCAAAACAGATCTCATGCATATTAATGACAAATGCAGATTACGCGTGATGAATCATTCATGAGGGTGTGAGACCGAAATCAAAATGCATAGAGTCGATTCTGGCGTGAATGCTAAAAAATATCAGTAGTAGTGCAGTTTAGGCAGTTCAGATTGGTTCTTTTATACTTGGAGCATTTTCCTGTCGACTTCGTCTGATTGCTTTATAATGAATGGATCAAATGCCAACCGTCAGAGCAGAGGCGGCCAACATCAGTCTAAATCATTTGGACAGCTTGGAGAACAAGCTTTAGCCTTTATTTCTGCCAGGAATGCATTTATCATCATCATACCCTGGTTACAGTTCTCAGACCAGCTTTTTTCACTATAGTTATTTATCTAGCTATACCTCAGTAGCCATTTCATTGCTCATGTCCTTGGTGTTCCCTTCTCTCTCTGAAAGCAAGAGAGCGTATGTTATTTTCTGGGCAGAAACGCCGCCAGTCGCTGCTTCTTTATGGGCAGTATATGAATCTCCTGGGAGCTTACTTTCTTCAGTTTGATGCCTCTGTTTTTAGAGATCTTTTTAAGCGGGTCACTGGATTCTCCTCGCTGATCCCCCGGGATCCTGGGCAGTGCGGCGAAGCCTCCTTGACTGGAATCACGTTTGATGGAAAAGTTCTTCGTCGAAACACCTGATAATCCTTTTAGCTTGCTGCAGAAAATGGCAGGCATGGCGTCTTTGACCGACACAATGACTTTGGCAGTTTGCGACGTGCTGACGATCTCGATGTTGCCGCTTCCGGTGAGGGCAGAGTCATGTACCGCCCCAGCCACTGTGCTACCGTGACCGCTGTCTACCACCCACTTGTGCTGTCTGCTGAACTCTAGAGACGCTAAACCACTTAGCAGCTTGGTGTCTAGCTTCGGCGTGCAGTCTACTGGCCGGAGAACACCAAGAGCCAAAGCCCCACTGCTTACATCGTCCCCCAGGTGGCAAACCCTCTCTCGCTCTGGGGCCAAAGGCCCATATGTGCTACAGGTCTGGATACATGTCTTTCTTGTACTAGGTATAGACAAATCAAGGACACTGTCTTGCTGAAACGCCTGGATACCTTGTGGCACATCGACATGCATTGAAGGTGGAGGTGCCCTTATGGATAAATCTAGCACTTCTCCCTCTGTCACTACAGGGGACGAGCAGGAGCGAAGAGACTGTTGGACTTCCTTGCTGGTAAATGTTAAGTGAGGGGAGATGTCACTAGGTGAAGTCTGTGTGCTTTTACTTAAAGTACAAGCCGGTTTAGGGGGGTCTACCTCTACCTTGGAGTCCTTGCAAGTGGAGACCGGGACTGGGATTGGCACTGGGATTGGAAGAGGCACTGGAAGTGGGATCACAACAGGATAGGGGACGAGCAAGGTGGCAGGAGGCACCAGAGGGGCTAGTGGAGAGCTGTAGGGGTGCGAGAGAGGCGGAGGAGGAAGGAAAGCAGAGGCAAGGTCAACTTGTGGGGAAGATGCTGGGTGGCAAGTGGGAGAAGAGTTGCCTTGGCCAGGGAAGAGGTCCTGCAAGATTGCTGCGAAGTTAGGGTTCTGAAGAAGAGTCAGTAGACTAGTATCCAGCATTGGATTTATGCCTTTCTGGTCCAGAACCGGAGGTGCTCCGAGTGCAAGAGATGGATTCTGGCACAGGATGCTGTTCTGCAGCGGCAGGGCAGGGCAAGTTGCCGTTTGTTGAAGCAATTGAGGATTCAAATGTTGGAGGACTTGTTGTTCCAAGACCAGAGGTAGGGACACAGGTCCCTGACTAGTCATGAGGTACGAAGTGGCTCCTGATTGTCCGACTTGAGGGGCAGCTGGTCCAGCGAGGATTGGCAATACTACTGGACTCTCCCCTAAGCAGATTGGCTGAAGCACAGTTGTAGCCACCTTCAGGGCAACACCGTTGGGAGACTCCGCAGCTGGGGTCACCACCGGGGTGGCTTGTATTGTTAGCAGGGGTGACAGGGATCGCTTTGTGATTGTGGGAGAGCTGACATTCCATGTCTCGGTTGAAATAATTGGAGTGGCCTCCCCTTCTAGTTTCCCAATTGCATCAGTGCCGGAGGATCCACCATTGCAGACCTCTTCCTGAGGGTTTGCCATGTCTACGGCTACAGAATCTTTGTACGGCTCTTCCATCATGTCTTGATTATGTAAATCTCTTTCAGGTGCTGCAAGTAGAGGATTTCATGGTTTTCTTCAGCACAAACCCTAGAATCAAATGGGAGAAAAGGATTAGTAGTTGGCAACAACTGTGTCAATGTAAACCATAATACACAATACATAGTAATTGTTGTTAAACCTTCCTAATGTGTCAGATCCTTACCTGTCCTCTATAATTTAATACCCAAATCTAACAAGGCACCAAGGAGGCACTGTTTCCTATCCTGCTGAAAGTTCAACCATCTGTTTTTGTCCACCGAGAGCTGTAAGCTTTCAGAATGACGTCATGACACAAGAGTGGAATTGCAGACACAAACACAGAATTATGGGAGACACCAGAAGAGAGTTTACAAAGACTGGGAACATTTCGCACAGACATACTGCTTCACTGGCTTGGGAGGGGAGCAAAGAGAGCACGGGGGAGGATTTGATGAAATTACGTCGCAGAGTGCCTGGGTTTATTTGTTTATGAGCCAGCGTTAGTGTGGAGTTTATTACACAAAATGCTGCCAAGACTATGAAGTGAACCTCCCTCTGGCAAACACACAGAGAGTGAAAGGACGCCAGAGAGACAGAAAAGAGGAAAAAGAGAGTACCTTGAAGAAGAGAGAAATGGGAAGAAATAAAAAGAGCAAGGGAGGGAGAGAAAAGCCAAAAACGTGAGGGGAAAAAAATGAGGGGATGCAAAAATGGGCGCAATTTTTCAAAGCTTCAAAGTTTTGGTCTACGTTAGGTACCCATTAAACATTAAACTTTTTTTTGCTAACAGGATGACACAAACACGTGTACCAACCACAAACAACACTAAAACTTTAGCATTTTTATTTTCACCACCAAAAACACGATCAACTATTTTATCTACAACCTTACCAAGAGTAAAACAGAAGAAACAATACATTTTCTTCATCTGTAAATCATACCAAAAAATTCATTTAACGTTGACAAAGGTTGGAGGGCAGGCTCATGCTAGCACAGCGAGAACTGCCTTATCTGCGTTTTTTCAGGCAAGCTGCAAAACAAAAGAAGGCTGCCAACTGATTTAGGACCAATTGTTTCCCAGGGTGAATTTCAGAACCACTTCTACAGCACTAAATTTCCATTGCCATACTGATGGAAGAACAGTGGAAAAAGTCAGATAAGGAAGCAGACGGCCTCGACACATCTGCTTCTCTCTGATTACTCAGTGACAGTGTTTCTCACTGACCCCTAAATCATGCCTCAATCGATGAGTGCTGCGGTTTAGAAACACTGATCCAAGATCAGACCTCTCCCAAGTAATCACACGTGACTTATAAACTGCCTTGCAGATTTGTTTTTTTGTCTCAAATTATATCGCAAAGCATATTTTATGCACATTTTGTGAATTTTTTGAAATTCCAAGCGGGTAAATAAATTCACTGTTAATCCACATTGTAAACCTGTGCAGATTTACATGCAAAATTAACTCTTCTCTCTCCATCTTTATCAGCCTTAGTGTCATTGCTGCAGCCCTGTGTTGAGTAACATCACATGTGTGAGGTGCATTTTTCCCCCATCAGTCTTTGCACAAACATGTCTTTCATTTAAAATTAGTCTTAGTCGCCGCATTCTCTATGCCAAAGACGCTGAGTGACGTAACTTGGCTTAAAACGGTGCATTTGTTGAAGTCTTTGGAAAACAAACACATGCTTCAAATGCTACCCAATTACAATCTATGAGAGGAACTGCCAAAAAACTTCAAAATAAATCCTGAGCGGGGATAAAAGTCGATAAATTACAATCTAGCATTGGAAAGCCAACAAGGTGGGTCGCCAAACCCTCTGTATGATTTGTTTCTGAGATACTGCATTCCAGATGGGTTTTCTGTGGGCTGACGGATTCCTGCAGTGTGAGACAGTTAATGCAAACAGCATTACAGAAGCACGAGCGCGTGTGTTCACAGCAGCAGGTGAGATCAGTTAGATCTCAACCCTAAATCAGAGCCGAAAACGCTACAGATAAAAGAACCACCGAGCACACCATCTGCGGCTCCCATCTTAAAGTTAATGCAACAATAAAACGTACAGAAGAAATGTTCGCTTTGCTCAGCTAAGTTACGTTGTTGTGATAGAGGATGAAAATGAAGATATCTCTCGGTCAAATTGAAATAATTCTATACACATTAATACCTTAAATATAACTTCTGGGTTAAGGAGAACTTGTCATTGCTAAAGCATGCGACTGGCTAACAAGTGTGCAGAAAAACAGACACAGATGTGAAACGTCCGATTGCAGTGACAGTGTTTGCTGGAAGTGTTTCATACAGATAAAATGAAGAGAATTTTGAGCTTTGATGTCGGTATGAACTGGAATGTGATGATTAACACTGTCTAGACGGGAAGCATCAAATACTCGCTAACATGGTCGAATCTGCTACGAGTTTGAGGTTAGACTTCAGCAGTTCTGAAAAAAAACTAAAATCCTCCTGGGAGATTCACCGGTATAAAACACACTTTAAATTAAATGTTTCGTTAAAACACAAAAATAATGTGAGCTCACCAACTGTGAGCTATTATGAAAATAATCATGCAATCCATAAAAAAGTAACTGCAGTCTGATTATTTTAAAATGTAATTTAATCTAATTACCATTTTATATTACCAATTATATATATTTTTCACAACGGTGATAAACCGCTTTGTATTTATGCTTGATTGTATTTAAATTGACTGCACGCAAGATCATTTATATCTATTGGTCCTGCCATCCGATGCTAGAGGTACTTACTGGCTTGATATGATAACATGGCTTCATCTAGACGATTCTATCCAGGATTTGTCTTCATCTACGCTCGTCTATCAGATAACAGAGCACAGATCCCATGCAGGGCGAACTCCATTCTACAACTGGAAAATGGAACAGATGGAACAATTTAGCAACAATCTTCTATTCCATCCACAGGCGCTGTTGTCATGCCAACCGCGGGGCTAATAAATCCATCTCCCGTGTTGCGTGCTGAAGCTGCCGTTTTGCCCCCCACCGCTGAGACAGAGCCCAGAGATGACTCCCCAGTCCACCACCACCACCCTGATGATATTAACAGAGATGGGTTTCCACAAGCTTAACTAGTCTCTTGGCAATCTCATAACCGTCCACATCATAAAACGACTCTCT
The DNA here is from genome assembly GCF_018831695.1 of Puntigrus tetrazona. Taxonomy (NCBI): domain Eukaryota; kingdom Metazoa; phylum Chordata; class Actinopteri; order Cypriniformes; family Cyprinidae; genus Puntigrus; species Puntigrus tetrazona. Next base: position 499,533 of record NW_025047824.1, read on the forward strand.
GGTACTATCGGTGCAGTGATGTTTTCACGCTGGATTCCTGTTCTTGACTTAAGCTCGTTTGACTTCAGCTTGGTTGTCCACCAAAAAGACTAAATACGATTGATTGAATTGATTTGCATTTTTATGTGCTCTACAAGTGTTTATTTTATTAATAACCGATAAAGCTTTGAAGATGAACCTGCTGTGAACTGCTCGGTTGTTAATCAATGGTATATGCTTTTGTTGAAGTGTATGTGTGTCAAATTTGGAAAAACTACATTACCCATGATTCCACAAAAACTCTCCACCAATCAGAGAACCGCAACATGCAAATTACTTATTTTACGTCTACCCAACATGCTCCAAAAATTCTTAAACATCTAAGCTTATTTTGCCAAAAATGTAAAATACATTAACATCTTGAAATTAATCATTTTGACCATTTTGTCATTCACAGTGCTTAATGGGATTGTAGTTCTTATCCTCATTTAAAGCAGTTATTGTAAGTATCTTTGCCCTTTGTCCGATTTTCAAATGATTACTTGCTTTAAAATCAAAGTTTGCAATGCTGTGATTCACCTTACAGCCGGTTGCACTTTTTTGTGAATTAGTACGTTACCATGTTACTCGGGGTTGCCGGGTCTTTGAAACAAAGCCAGCCCAATCATGTTTGTTCCGTTCTTCTTCGGGGGCCAGTTCCGTCCAAATCGTAAAGGCAGGTAAACGGGGGGCGACTAAAAAAAACGGTCCGCCTTAAAAGTATCCCAATTCTGTGGAAATCTGCCGACTTGGCAGCGCCGCTGTTACTTGTCGTTTCTTAGTAAATATTTGTGAAATCCGCTAGCGATTTACGAGTAAAATGATTTCATTCAAAATACACGCGCGCCATTTTGCCGGTGTGGTTTGGACCGAGCTTAAAACTGTTGGATTAACGCTTAAAAAATGGGAATCCCGTGGGAAAGATCTTCCTAAACCAGCGCAGCTGATACATCTTCATATCTTAATCTATTATAATAGTGAAACTGGTCTAAGCGTTCGCTTTAACCCTTTCTCTACAGCATGCAAAGATCTACAAAGGGTCTCCAGTAAGTCTCCAATGGTGTCTTCCCGTAATAAAATAGCATCCATGTGCTACGTGGTCAGCCGTCTCATGCCTGAGGACCGAGACTTCTAAAGGATTTATGGGTTGGGAAGCGTTCGGGGAGGCTGGGAAGAAGAAGAAGAAGAAGAAGAACGCAGGCTGAATTGCCTCTGGGTACCTCTTATATTGCAGACCTACAGCACATGTGGTACATCTAACACCCTCAAACGCACACACACACACACTAATAAGAGCGGTGTGTGTCTTAATGCCCACTGACAGTCATCTCTGCACAGAGTCTCCTCTGGTTTAAAGCCAGCAGAAGCGGTGAAGAATCTCCTGACAGCTGTGTCTGGGTGGGTCTGTATTAAAATGCTTTTTTCGAAATCCGCAACGGCTCAAGGTGCGAACGGGGTACAGATCTCCGGCACAGAGGGGGACTGAAAACAGCTAAGCAACGTGGAAACTGTGGCGCTTTAAAGCACGCGCACAAACACGGAATTTAATTAAATGGTGTTTACAGAAAGACCTGACCCCGGGTCGGCTGTTCTGAGCGTGCATTACAGCAACAAAGCTTTCCTGCATCATGTAATGCTGTTTTTCTCCTGTGTGCTGACATTATAAGTGGAACATATGCTGTGTTTTACTACTTTATACTAATGGGTCGAGCGGCGGAGAATCTAGTTTTCTTAGTGTCTGTGTGTATTATATTTAGTGCGGTCAAAGATTAATCGCGTCCAAAATAAAACTTGTTGTTTGCATAATGTATGTGTACTTTGTATATTTACAATGTATATAAATAAACACACAAAGAGTATATATTTAGAAAATACTTGCATATATACACATATATACACATATATGTTTATATATGTGTATATATATATATACACATATACATTATATATATATATACACACACATATACACACACACACACACACATATATATATATATATATATATACACACAGTATATACACACACACACACATATATATATATATATATATATATATATATATATATATATATATATATATAAACAGTGTATCATAATATTTTTCTTAAATATATACATGCATGTGGTCGTATTTATATATACACAGTAAATATACACAATATACAAACATATTTGGAATGTGATTAATCATGATTAATTGTTTGACAGCATGAAATATATATATATACACATGTATATATAATAGATTTAATATTTGTTAATTTGTTTCCCAAAGAGTAAATTAAATTTACAATTAAATAAAATCCAGATAAATTGACATAAAAATATATACAATGAATGTGATTATGAAAAATTAATAATAATAATAATAATAATAATAATATGTCGTATTAAAAGGTCTAAATACATTTATGCACATTTTACCTTTTATTATTCTTAGTAGTAGTATTATTGTGTGTATTTTGTGCTGATGTTCTTGTGTCAGCAAACTCCACATCATCCGTATCGGCAGCAGAGGATCATTTGGGGGTTTTGAATCAAGCAGGATCACAAGTCTCTAAGGTCTAGAAGCAGACGCTGTAATGGTCCTCAGGTGATAACTGGACCTACAGCGCCCGCTGGTTCTGCCCACCTCAGGGTCAGCACGGCCTCACGCCTGGATCTTATCTGGCCATGAATGGTGCATTTGTGCGTTTGCACAGGAGGGCCCAGCACGGCCCTAGACAGCCAGACTGCAGAGACGACAGGGGCGGGGTGTACACACACACACACACACACACAGATCTGAAGGCTGAGCTCACTAGAGATAATGTGTTGCCACAACATCACACACACACACCGATAAGGAAGGATTATGGCCACAACAAAAAAAAAACGCCACTATCAAGCTCCGACAGAATCACCTCTAAACACAACTTCTGGGTGGCAGAGCATTGCTGCACAGCTGCTATGTTCTTCAGGGTTGCTAAAGTGTTTCGAGGGTTTATTGCATAGCCTTTGAAAACATGGATGTGGCGTCCGCGACGTCACTCGTGGGGTTTTCTGAAGAGCGTTTTTTAAAGAGCCGGTGGTCGCCATCTTGGATTCGCGTCACTCTCGGATAACCAAAAATGGCGGGAACTCATTGATGAAGACACACCCCTTGCTCAACGGTTGTGACAGCAGCGGCAGTCCACGTGTCACTCAGGTTGCCACGCCCTTAATTATGCAGAACTTTAAAGCTTAAAGTAGAATTTAAACGGAAGAGTTCTAAAAAAAAATTTGTAGTATTCATGAAGGGTAAAATTTAGTACCAGGCTGTTTTTTCTGCTGCAAAGTTTCGTTTTAACATGGGGAGAACTGCAGTTTTAGTCACTTGCTATGCTATTCTGTGTTGCTAAGGTGTTCCGAGTGTTTTAAGTACATTGTTATGCTGTTGTTCTTTAGGGTAGCTAAGTTGTTCTGAACGTTTTAACTGTGTTGCTATGTTCTTCTGGGTTACTAAGGTGTTCCGAGCATTTTAAGTGTTGCTATTCTGTTACTATTGTCTTCCGGGTTGCTAAGATGGTCCAAGTATTTTAGGTGCGTCACTATGACGTTGCTACATTCTTCTGGATCACTATGTGTTCTGACTGTTTTAAGACTGTCAGTATGTTCCTTCTGGGTTGCTAAGGTTTTGCGACTGTTTTAAGAGTATTGCTATGTTTTACAGGGTTGCTAAGGTTTTAAGAGTGTTGCCTTTTGATTGGGATGTTAAGCATTTTACCATGTTACTATATGCCTGCAAATATTTTTGAGTGGTTGCTAGGGACATTGTTATGTGGTTGCTAGGGTGTTCAGGGTGGATTCTGGCATGTTGCTATGTGATTGCTAGGCTGTTGTAGTGGTTGCGGGCCATCACTATATGTCCGCTATCACATGTTGCTATGCTTTCGCTAGTATCCTAGCTGGTTGCTAGGATTTTCAAGATGGCTGCACAGACTTTGTCATGCAGTCGCTACGCTGTGCTATACCTTAGCATGCTGTTATGTGATTTAACAGGTGCTAGAGTATTCTGTACAGTTTTATAGCATCGCTAGGCAGTTGCTAAGGTCTTTCAAAGAGTATGTTCTTACAACATCACTGTTGCTTACTCTGGACATGACTCGGTCCCTCCTACAATGTAATAAAGACATTTTATTAGGCATTTAAAGACATAATTACATTTTAAAATAACACTGCTCTTACTTACAGCACACATAAAAACCTCAAACTGGTCTGAGATCAGTGGTTTAGAGCTCTGGGACGCCCCACCAGCGGACTGTGGTGGCAGATTCTATAAATAGGCTCCACTGAAGGGGCGTTTTAATTAAATATGAAGTAACGTGATCCGTGTAGGGCAGACAGCAGGTAGCAGCTCGTCCCTATACATCCGTTATCATTAACAGCTAAATGGCCCTCATGCACAGTAACTCAAGCCTGCTGTTATGACAACAGGGTCAGGGGCCAACAGCAGAATCTATACAGGAAACAATGAGACAATCTCACGAGCACCTACTCGACCTGAAAACATGACAGAAGACTTAATGTAATGAGTACAGTGCTGTATTGCATCGTCTCCCTAAATGAGGTGTAGGGTGACACCAGATGAAATATAGAAGTGATGGTGCTGATGTAGTATCTCGGAGTAAAGTCAACTACATACTACATACAAAAACACCTGCTGCGCATCAAGGCCTTAGTAGCCATTCAGACCTCAGCAACTGCATAGCATTGACTTCTCAGATTATCTTCATAGCAAGTAGCATAGTGACTTCATAGCAACACCCTGGCAACCATCCATGCCTTGCTTTAAACACTCTGAACACCGTAGCAACTGCATAGCAATGCTCTAGCAACCACCCAAACACAGTGACGACCGCTAATTAATTTTAAACACTATAAACACCTTAGCAACTACATAGCAATGCCTTGGCGACTTCTCAGAATATCTTAGTAACATCGTAGCAACATGCTTAAAATTCTTAACACAATAGCAATACTGTACATCAAGCCCTAGCAGCCACACGGAACAAAGTATTACACACCCAGATAACCTTAGTAACATGTGACTGCATAGCAACACCCTAGAAACAACCCTGAACACCCTGACAACCATACAGAAGATTACAACTCGCTTAAAACACTCTGAACACCTTAGCAACTACATAGCCTATAGCCCTAACATGCCCTATCAAACTCCCAAACGGACAGGCAACCATCCAATAATCAATCACAAAAAGAACTGCATAGCAATGCCCTGGCAACCACCCAAAGTCCTTGGCAACCACCGATTAATCTCAATAACTTTAATATTAACATGCTATAAACACTATGAAACCTTTAGCGACTGCTTAGAAGGGCCCTAGCAACCACGCAGACCCACCAGCAGCCATCCAATAATTATAGTAACTTTGTAGCAACCCGTAATAAATTATATGAACACAACATGCTTTAAAACACCAAGGGTATCAGGTATTTTCCAGTGCCTGTTGGCTGCTAGGACACTGCTAGGCAGTTGCTAAGAATGTTTTTATGAAGTCACCATGAACACTTTACCACTTGCACAGCCTGGCAACCCCCCAGAAGACCTTACCAACTGCATTACAATGCCCTAGAAAACACTCAATACACCGGCAACCATCCAATAACCTTAGGAACTGCATAGCAATACCAAAGCAGCTACCCAAAACACCCTAGCAACCACCCAAAAGACACTAGCAACAGCATAAATCCCTAGCAATAACTCCAAACATCACTTGATATGAAACCACGCAGAAGAGCTTAGTAACTGCATAGCAATGCCCTAGCAACTATCCAAAACACCCCAACAACCACCCTCTTAACACCAAAAAACAACCCAAAGCACCCTAGCAACCATGCACAATACACTAGCAACTGAATAATACCATAGAAACCACTCCAAACACCCTGGAACACATTCAAATCTTAGTAACGTCATAGAAACATGCTCAGAACACCATAAATGCATAGCAACACCTTAGCAACCACTGTTTCTGTTACTCTGAGATATCCACGCAATCCTTTCTAAATCTGCTCTGCTAGTGTGAACAACACCTAAACACAACGCCGCAAACCAGCTAGCTCGACATGAACACGACAATACAATTTGCATCGCAACCTACGACAAAATGTTACCAAAAAACAACACGAAGAGGTTGTTACGTTGCTGTTTTTTCATGAATGTGATGTTAAATAGATGCTTGTTCATCAGAATGTTGGGTTGTGACTTTGTGCATCGTCTGCGGTCGTTCACCCCAAATGCAACAACATCCTTTTACACACGCACTGTATTTTAAAAGTGCAACCCAAAAGACGAGGGGACAACGGGTCTGACGCCGTCGACATTCCTGAGTTGACTGGCCTGTGGCTTAAGGCCTAAAATAAGATTAGGCAACTACTCAGGAAATGCGCAGATTGTCTGAACCTAGAAACCATTCTCTAGAAGTGTTGCTAAGGCTTTACAAAAAAGACAACAAAAGCACATCTATATATATATTACATATGGATTAGCAGCCTTCAATTCAAGTGAAATGCTGTAAAAATCTAGTTAAATGTTTTTTTTTCACAAATTATGATATTTAATCATTTCATTTCACTAGTACAACTGCACTAAAGAAAGCAAGAATTAGCTGTATTTTTGCATGAACTTTTTTTTTTTTTGCAAAATGTCATGCTGTACAATTTATTATATTTTTTACTGCATTTGCTGCAAATTAAAATGTACCATAAAAACGCTTACACTTTGTGTCCTTGCTATATGGTTAGGGTTAGGGTTTGGTTTAGGTTTACTTGCATGTAATTACACACGGACACATACAATTTTTGTAATATGACACTTGGCACCACCCATTAAGGGGAGGAGCCTCCTAAAATGGTCTTAAATCGCCATTTTTATGGTAACACAACGTCTGACTCCAGTTTTTGCAGGACTGATTTAGAGAGTTTACACGTTCTAATGAGATTCAATATTTGGTACAACCAAAATGTGTTGATTTGGGAAAGAGGCAATAAAAAACAGCAGCAACATGCACGCGCAGTTTTTATATTACTGGACCCTAATTGGTCGATTACAGCCAAGCGGGTGTTGACAGTCGGGTGCTGATGTGTGAACCCTGACGTGCTAACGACCGCTCTTCAGGCCAATTTAATGAAGCGGCGATGGTCTGCCGTCCTCTGCGTTCGTGAGCGCGTGCACGCAAAGGTCAAGAAAACCCATCCTGGGTTTGACCCTCCGAAGCTTTCGAGCCGGCGAGCGTGACCTAATGCTTTCAGAAGTGCGTGAGGCAGCATTGATTAACTCAATCGACGGAGCGCTTTCCAAGGACATAAACAGTCCTACACTTCCGCTGTTACCACGGACACCATACAGCCCCATTATGATGTCACGGCCTCATAAAGAACACCGTCACATTCCATTTGGAACATTTCCAGAGCCTGTAACGCCATAATTACGTGTTCGAAACGGGCACTTCTGTGCCGTTCAGGAAGCTGTTGCTGATTTGATGTGCTGTGCAATTCTATTAGATCTGCTAAATGTGTTTGTAAAGATGCCTCTTTGTCGCAGTGAAACACAATGAGGTTACATCCCGTCCAATACATTCAAACACCATCCTTACAGTCTAAGCATTCCCAGACCTAAGAGCTTGTGCCATTACCACATCTAATCGTGCCAATAACCCTCACTAGGGAGCTCTTGTGTTACCCATAGGCTATTTGGAAACATATCTGACCCCCACAATCCCCAAGGCGCACACGTATCAAAAGAACGGTACAAATATGCCATTTATATAAACTATGGCAGTAAATGCATGGCTTCGGAATGAATTAATGTGTACCCTTGATCGCCGAGACCCCATCCATGTTGTCGAAACAACAAGAGGTGTTAGTCTTAAAGGGACAGTTCGCCTAAAAACGCTTATATCGC
>NW_025047824.1:517500-535000 GCF_018831695.1 Puntigrus tetrazona
TCAAATCAGCATTGCGGGGGAGGCGCGATTCCGTGGGACTTGGCAACACTTGTTTTGAGAAACGACGTCTCTTTAAACACTTTCCCCATCTTTATAACTATATCCCTGCTTATAAAGCGTGTTTCTCATGGGGGAGTGGCCTACACAAAACTAGAAAAACAAAGGCGGTTCGCTCAGATTTGCCAGTGCGCATGCGCGTGCTATCCGCCTTTAATTCTATGCGATATTAACAATTTTCAATACTATTTAGGGCAGGTAGAGTATGCACACTGGGACTAACACACACGTAGAGCATTGCCCTAGCTCACTTTCATTTATTGAATTTAAATAAGAAATATAACATGATATAAATAAAGTAATTGACACCTGTGCATTTGTTTTGTAGTCACTTGTGGTCTTGAGATCGCTTCGTTTATTTATTCGTTTTTTATTGTAGGCTATTTAAACCGATTTGATCGAGGCTGCGGTGATGCACAAACCCTACTTGCTCTTAAAGACCAGTGCTTTTTATTTTAAACCCTATTAAAATAACCTAACAATAAAAACACCAAAAACTATTTACACGATTAATATGCAATTAGATGTTTAATTAACGACTTGAGTGCACCTTTCCAACAACCTATGCACGTATTTAATTATATGCAACGGTAAACTCAAATCCATATTCGGTCATGGATTTCTTAGTTTGAATGAAACCAATATGAAACAGGTTTGGGGTTACCTGAAAAACTTTTTATCTAAAATAATACACATAATTTTGAGCTCACTATGATCGTTTTTTAACCATAATTGGGGGAAAAGTAGGCTAGTTGGCATTAAGGATGACTTAAATATCCGAATAAAAGTTTTTTCTTTCAGAAAACAGAAAAAGATTCACAATGCTCGGAGATCGAAGGTCTCGATCTGTAAAGATGTAAAGATTTATGTGTCTGTCTGAAACAAAAACTCGCGATACTCAATCCAAAACCATTTCAGACCGGGACTTTGGAGCGCTTGTCCTCAATCTTAATTTAGACCAGAAATTAGATTCGAACATTATTTTTGGACCATTATTCCAGGTCGGTATTTCGGTAGATCTGAATCAAAAGAATCACAAACCCCTTCCGATGTTCGAATCTGAATCAAAAGATTCACCAACCCCTTCCGATGTTCGAATCTGAATCAAAAGAATCACAAACCCCTTCCGATGTTCGAATCTGAATCAAAAGAATCACAAACCCCTTCCGATGTTCGAATCTGAATCAAAAGAATCACAAACCCCTTCCGATGTTCGAATCTGAATCAAACGATTCGCGATTCACATTCCAGAGCCCCGATCTGAATAACGATTCGAATCGAGCAAAAACCTTTCAATTTGCCGAATGATACCAGACCCACTCCTCAAGTTCCGGTCTGAATCAAATAGTCCCGATGTGAACAAAATGCACCCAGCCACCGAGTGAATGTTCAACTGATCTGCATAAATTGTAATACATATTTGAGAAATTACTCTTGAATTACTCTGAAAAAGCCTCATGCTTTTCTCGTGTAGGTTATTTTTAGTCCACCAACTCACATGTGGGATCTACAGAGCAGTTCACCTTACTCTCCAAAGTTAAAGGACCATAACAAACTCACATTACAGCGATACACGTTTCTCCTCTGTGCCTGTCTCTGCCAGTCTGGTTAAAGATTTATTTTACAATTGAGTAAATTATAAATACCACTTTTTAAATGCACATCCCCGGTCTTATTTACCTTTGCTAGCGATTTTAAAGACCACAAATGTGTCCGTGTTCGGAATAAATAAGCTTTCCGTTGATGAATGATTTGTTAGGATGGAGTTGCGACCATTCAAACATCTGGAATCTGAGAAGAAATCACCTTTAAAGTTGACCAAATCAAGTTCTTAGCAACGCACGCTGCGTCGAAGTTCACCGAGGTCAGCGACGCTAGCTACAAACGTGACACCTTTCTCGAGTGAGAGCAGCTACGCCGTGTTTCATAACAGTCTTTTATTTCACAGGAAGTCTACACTCATGGTTCATATCTGACATGCGAAACCCTCAGCAGTGTAGAAGATATTAATACTATACCGAGAGAGAGTTTAAAACTCTGGTACTGCACACCAATGCAAAACTTTGGGATAAACTGAACCAAACGTCTTCGGTATTTCCCACTTGACTCGATTTCCCAATACAACCATGTTACCGACAAGCAATGCACTGAAATCAGTCCGTAGCTGACATTTTAACATCACCAGCTCAACCAGACGAAGCACAAGACGGACTTTAAGTTTCCAGTGATGCAATCAAGGTTTCACAGCACAGCTTAGCAATGAAATAAATACGAACATTTCTTACCAAAACACGTTTATAAAAGTAGCTAACGGCTCTATCTGCGGTTGAGCTGGATATTTATACTGACACATTTCTGAAGTATATACAGAGTTATTACGACATACGCGTCGACGTGACACTTTGAAACGATCACACTTAGGGTACGTTACACTACCAGCGATCCCAATTCACGTGGATGCACAAAAATGGCTAAAAACGCTGCATTGTGCCGAGCCAGTAGTTGGCGATGTCAATTTGCACGCCACCGGTTTCAAAAATTAGCATTTCTTAAGTTGACATGGAGACAACAATGGTGTAATTTTCAAAAGCATGCACTTAGAAAACCGTTTTTTAAAAAGCTCGCGTTTTCAGATCCCCAACGCGCCATGCAAGTGAATTATTATAAAACGCAAAAAGTCTTCCGTATTTTCAGGCTCCCGGGTAGCCTTTCTGTTGGCAACTTTGGTGAATTTGCTTAAACCAGGGGTGTCAAACTCAATTCCTGGAGGGCCGGAGCCCTGCAGAGTTCAGATGCAACCCTAATTAAACACACCTGATCCAGCTAATCAAGTACTTCAGACATGCATAGTATGTGTGTTTTAGCAGGGTTGAATCTAAACTCTGCAGGGCTCCGGCCCTCCAGGAATTGAGTTTGACACCCCTGGCTTAAAACGACTGAGAGAAATCTCGCCAAATTCACGCAAAACACCCGACTGCGCAGACTCCCATTCGAATGGCCCGATTTCATCTGCAGAGTTTAAAAGCGATGCGCCTTGACGATGTATTTTAAAGTGCGAATAAATTACAAAGCGCTGATTTGGACATGCGTGCGTAGCTTAGAAAGTGGCATTCCCAGCTACTGGCCTGGCGTGAATAATACAGCACCAATCGTCCGCGTAAATACGGATCATTTCTACATTTTCAAAGTGAAACTTTTCAAAAATGCAAATGAAAGGTTTTGTGATGTTGCTGTCCTGTAAATGTCAACTGTTTAAAATACAAAATCAATAAAAAAAGCTATTCATATTCAGATATAATTATAATAATTACTATTATTATTGCTATTACGATGTATTAACTATTTATTGAATGGAAGGGCACAGGTATGGGTTGGTATATTTCACAAGTTACTTTTACATTGAGTACTAGCATGCTAATATATACAGTTTCAGTCAATAAATTAAACGTTATAAAGACCCATTTGCTCTAGATTTATATTGGCAGGAAAATTGATGAATCTGATGTAATCACTGATCATTTTCGCAGGGCCTTATTCAACGTTGACATAATTTACACAGAATTCATTCGTAAAGATGTTCGTAAAAATAATTACCCACCACCTTTACTCTGTTTTAGGATGGAAAGTTGCAGAAGAATAGTTGTTTTCACGATCTTCAGTCTGGAGTTTGATTTTAGTTTACAGTGAGAATACCAGAGAGCGGCGGTGTGGTTGTTAATTGGGAGTGTTTTTCTCATGTTGAGATGATCTTTTGACCACCGTTAGGACCAGCGGCCGATGGAGGCGAAGTTTCGGCTCATGTCGTACGTGTATTCGGCGTTCCGATGTTTTCCCCAGGCTCCAAACGGGACAACGATGACCGTGCTGTTGTCCTCCGAGCCGTACTGCAAAGCCTGAGCAACACAAACCAGACTTCACGAAGAGGAATCTTACACCGTCGTGCAAAAAAGTAGGGCTGTCAAATAAATATTTGGGGTCTCACAAGCTATCAGTGCATAGACAGGATCCCTAAAGTTGCGAAGATTAACGTCTCAAACCCAAAGAGATGTTCTTCATAAAAGTTAAGACTCGACCACGCCTTTTTAAAACGGCTCACTTAAGCACGCCCCCCACTTTAGAACTCCGCCCCAAATGTTTACAAAAAGAAAGAAGGCGGAGCTATTATTTTCAGAGTAGTGTTGCTGCGGGCGCCATGTTCTGGAGAAGCTGCGTTTTGTTGTGAAAGTGAACCTAACCGAAATTATGCCTTTTAAATTTAAACATAATCTGTATGTTGTTAACATTTAAGTACGAAACGTGAATTTAGTTTTCTAGCCATTTTGACAGCCCTACAACAAAGTTATACTTCATTGTGCCCACAGTAGGGGCATAATAACCAATTTTTACTTGGTTTCTGCAGATTGTAAAACGTAAGTTTCTAAACCTGCTCAGCAATGACGTTTGCCGCCTCGGTAGGGTCGTGGCACTGGTTAACGACGTCACAGATCTCCTGATTGGTCATGATGAAGTTGATGCCGTCGGTGGTGAGAACCAGGAAAGAGTCGTGGGAGTGCTGCAACTACAGACGTGAGAGAAAAACTAGAGTTTTGCACGTGGACCTTAGCTTTAGTCACTTAAACTCTGATTTGAAATAGTAAAAAAATAAAGCACCATTCAAAAGCCAGACTTTTATTTTGCAATAATGCAATTGACTGTCATGTGCGTACTAGGGTTCGAGTGGTCTCTGGTTCTGCGATCACGCCGCTCTTCTTCAGGTCAAAGTCTCCGATGCTGCGAGTCATTGCCAAGCGGCCGTTAACGTTTGCCTGACCGACGCTATTCCAGGTCACGAACCCACCACTCTGACGTATTCTACACACACAGACATTACTTAGATCATGCGTAGGCTGCATTCATTTAAAATAAAATACGGCTAAATCAGTAATAACAAGAAAGTTTATTGCATGCCCAAATATCTGATTTGTAGGTAAATTTATTGTCAAAATGTATTTTTTTCCGTGATCAAAGCTGAATTTTAAGCATCATTAGAATAGTGTAAGCATCCGGTCACGCGATCCTCTAGAAATAATTCTAACATGCTGCTCAAGAAACATTTCTGACGAAATCTATTCAAGGCATTTTTATTAAAAGTTAGTTTATTAAGTTGGAAGAAACTTAAAGAGTAAAAAATTGGAAACGCTGCCTTGGCAACAGGGTTATTATAGTTAAAAAAATTTTTTTTTTTGTTACTTAATAAAAATAATTTAATTAAATGATAAAAATAATTTCAGCTTAGTTGACAAGTCAACATTTTATTTATCAGTTTATGTACACAATTAATTTCAACTATATAGGCATATTTAATATTAAAATGCAAGTAAAAATGTTTAAATATGAATAAAAAACTATAATAGTATAACAGCTAATACCACAAACACAGCACTGTCTTCATTTCGTTAATGCTTCAAAATCAAACACTTTAAATGCGTCGATTTTTAACATATTTTCCTCACAATAAATGACACTTGATTTCAAAGTTTTTGCATTTAGTGCAATGGCATTTAAGCGTCCAAATCATTTCTACTGTCCAGCTGCCAAGTGCACTGCACCCAAAACGGTGCCTTTATTTAAGCGAGACACAGAAATTGTTCTGCAGATGGACGCTCGTGTAACTCGGCAAGCACGTTTCTTCTAGACGTGAGCTGTAATGCGAGTTGCTTTTATTAATAGCGCATAAGAGAGCGCTCTTCTATCATGACACATACCACAGCGTGTTATTCCTGGAGCGCTGGTGTGTGTGTGTTTCGGTGTACCTGCATTTCTCGTCTTTCCTCTCCGGCGTGTGGTCGTCGGTGAGTTTGCGCACTTTTCCCTTCCTGCACAGCAGAGCTCGGCTGTCTCCGACGCTGCCGACGACCAGCTCGATCCCGTCTCGTAACAGAGCCACCGTCGCCGTCGTGCCCACCGTCATCAGGGAGGCTGAAACGTGTTCGGAAATAAACTTCACTCGAGCGCGCATCGATGCATGAGCCGGGAAAATGTCATATTATGTCAGTTTGGTTTGTTTTGGTTATTTATATAAATATGGTTTATTTATTTTAGTACAAACTACTGTAAATGAAACCTTTTTCTTGGATTTTCCCTATTAAATACATTATATTATAATATAATAATATATATAATATAATAATAATAATATAATAATATATTTTTCTGTACTATTTCTTAAGATATTAATTCACGCACTGTAATAAATAAAAAGCTGATTTTTGTTATATAAACTGAAAACAAGTTGAGAAAACTCAAAAAAATCTGCCGTAGCTTAGGTTTTCTTAACTTTTTCGTTTTTTACAGCTCGGTTTTTATGCTTTTATGCTCCGTCGAGTTCATCGAAACGTGTATTTTTGATAATTGGAAACAACGATTTAAAGTGAATGAATGATAATTCATGTATTTGACAAAAAAACAAAAATTCAAATCCCTGACTTTCAATGTCTGGAATAAATAGCGTTTTAAATTCCATAAAATAAACTTTTTAGATTCCGTGTTCCAGAAATTCCTGGACTCGTGGATGCCATGCTTTGGATAAAAGCGTCTGTTAAATGCATGAAGATAAGCGTGAGTTTTTCATACCGTTGCCGTACATTCGCAGCTCGGCGGACAAAGCTGCATCCACTTGCAGGAACGCTTTAGACAAAACTGCCTGTAAATCCGTTTCCGCCTCCAAGCAGTCCCTGCAAAACACAGCATCCTCGTCGTTTCATTTACAATGAGGTGTGTTTAACCCTTACATTGCATCCTAGGTTAGTTTGACCTGTAATGCATTTTTAATAGCGGAAGTACTGCTTGACCCAGGATGTCTTTTTCAGTGTTTCTTAGTTAGGGTTAAATAAAATGTATGCAAATTTAAAGGCATATTTTTTTTTTAATGAAATTAAATTAGACCCTTGAGCCGCTGCTAGAATTTTGATCTAATGTCTGACAACACAAAAACATAAAGAAAAAATTAAAATATTAATATTTTGTTAAAAGTTAAATAGTTAGTTAAAAAAAAAAAAAAAAAAAAAAATATATATATATATATATATATATATATATATATATATATATATATATATATATATACATATATATAATTCATGTTAACTAATAAATAAATATATATAATTAATGTTAACTAATAAATAAATATATATAATTAATGTTAACTAATAAATATATATATATATATATATAATTAATGTTAACTAATATATATATATATATATATATATATATATATATATATATATATATATAATTAGGTATTTATTTTTAGATTTAAAATTCAGTTTTATTCACATTTAGATTTTTGTAAATAGTTAAATTTATTAAAAAATATATTTTTTTAATTATGTGTTAGAAATGTACATGCATATTAATATAATTAAAATTCACACCTTAATATTAAACAATATTAATATTATTTTTTTGTGTGCGTTTTTCCTAATTACTACTATAAGCGTTAGATATTTTTAGTAT
This sequence comes from Puntigrus tetrazona, assembly GCF_018831695.1. Lineage (NCBI taxonomy): Eukaryota > Metazoa > Chordata > Actinopteri > Cypriniformes > Cyprinidae > Puntigrus > Puntigrus tetrazona. The sequence continues at coordinate 525,058 of NW_025047824.1, forward strand.
TAAATCCAAGGTGGGTCAGAAAGTCCTGGACAAAAGTAACCAGGATGTCAGGTGTTCAACCGCTCCGTCCTGTACCGGATGTGCTGCTCCATGTGTTTGTGGCAGAAGTCCGCGGCCTGCGCCCCTCCGTGCCCGTCGAACAGAGCGAAGAAGAGCACGTTGTGCGTGAGCGTGCTGGCCTGGAAGCGGTCCTCGTTGTCGCGCCGCCGGCCGATGTGAGAGGCGCAGCCCACCTTGGACAGGCTGATTTGCGGGATGGGGGTCCCGTAGCGGATGCTGGGCGGCAGCAGGATGGGCTCCTCTATCCGGTTATCCCAGATCCCGAAGGAGTCCCACGTGGCGGGACGTCCGCTCCCGTCCGCGTCCAGTCGGGTGCTGTTCCACCGGACGCCGCGGCCCGCCGAGGACAGGCTGCATCGGAGCAGACGGGACAGTGAGGCGACGGAGACGGACATCGAGACGATCCTCGCGCGGGACTCCTGTGGATCGAAGTCAAGTTGTTACTTTCGGCAGAACAGAAACACAGAGCAAGCGTAAAAACGATAAAATCAAGGCATGTGAATAAAATGCACGCTTTGGACACTTGCAAACTATATTAAGCGATATTTCAATCGTTGTAAAAACACTTGTTTTAAAACATTAACTATCGATTGTGCCGCTTTTTACAAGACATGAGACGTCTCTGGTGTCTCCAGAACGCGTCTGTGAAGTTTCAGCTCAAAATGTCCCACAGATCCTTTGTTATGGCAAACTTTGAGCGGAAGCTGAAGCGAGCCATTTTTGTGCACGTCTCTTTAAATGCAAATGGGCCTCTGCGCCCCGCCCCTTTTACAGAACTGATAGTGTTCGTGTGGCATCACGTGCAGTAAACGCATAGTAAAACGCGCACTTTAAAGGTGAAATTCAGCAAACACCTTGTTGATGATGCACGCTTTGTACCAGATGAAGCCAGAATATTAACGCAATGTGCAAAGTTTCTCGTTAAAGAAAACACTGAACATCAGGAGGACTGCATTTTATATTTTAATATTACTGTTTTAAATATATTTAAGTGTTTCTGAAACATTCTGTCACAGTGTTTAATGACTGAAATATTGCCCCAGGCTTTAATATAGACGCCAAAAGTTGAATTTTTTTTGCGTACCTTCACGTTATTGGTTTGAGAGGCGATATTAGCGGAAAATATTTCTACGAATGTTTTGCCCTACAGGTCACGCGACTGAAAACTACGAACAGGAAAGGGTTTAACCACTAAAAACATCTGTTCGGTTTCGATTGTCGCGTTTATTGCGCTCAAATCATGCAATTTAAAGCCAAATTAGCCATATTGTGATCAAATATGTTGATAAAAAAAATATATAGAAACACATTATGTCCGAACATATAAAAGTTGAATTTTGCATAATAGTTGTCTTTTAAGGTGCCTTTGTTACACGTTACATGTACTTACTATTATAATAACACTTAATTAGGCATATTTACATGCAAATAAATTTAAAACAAATTACTCTGTATTTAAAAGTACACCGTAACAAGGACACTTTAAAAAAAAAAGAGGTTTTTTGGCACCTTCGGGTTGTATCTCAGCCAAATACGGTCCTATCGTAACAGACCAGACATCAATGAACAAATTATATATTCTGATTTCAGGCTCCGGTTTTGATCCCCAGGGCCACACGCGGTAACTAACCATTATTTAGCGCGTTTAAAGTCAGTGAATGACCCCTAGTGACCCCTTCCCGGCCAAGTTCACGTGCGCGTGCTGTGCGTCACTGCTGACCTTTGGCGGGACGTGTGTTTCGTGTCCAAACAAACACTTGCCAAGACAGGACCGTAAAAAGTGACATCGCTGGACCATGTGACTTTGACACTGACGTTGCATCATAACATGAAGGCCTTCTGCAATGAATGTTAATGTTGCATAATGCACACACTATTTTTCACACTAACATTCACTTATGATTTGTTCTTTGTGCATTATTGCTATACACACACACACACACACACATATATATATATATATATATATATATATATATATATATATATATATATATATATATATATACATATACATACATATATATATACATATATATATATATATATATATATATATATATATATATATATATATATATATATATATATATATATATATATATATATATATATATACATATATATATATATATATATATATATATATATATATATATATATATATATATATATACATATATATATATATATATATATATATATATATATATATATATATATATATATATATATATATATACATATATATACATATATATACATATATATATATATACATACATATATATATATATATATACATATATACATATATATATACATATATACATATATATATATATATATATATATATATATATACATATATATATATATATATATATATATATATATACATATATACATATATATATATATATATATATATATACATTGATTTGATTTAAAGTATACTTTCGATTCATGAATATTTGTTTGTTTTGATTTGTTTCATAAACAGTGCTCTTTTCTAAACTTCAATGGATCACGTGAAAACTGCAAAGTACTTTTAAAACATGCATCATAAATACACTTTAAATACTTCATATGTGTACATTGCACGGTTTTTAACTTACTGAGTGTCTATATAGCTCTAGGTACTGTGCTTCATAATAATACACTGTATGCGCAGCTTTCAAAAGCTGAATGTCATCGCTTATTATAAACGAAAAATCACATTACAGTATCTTACCTGCTGCAAAAAAAACGCAGGTTTGTCAAAGTTGTCAGTGTCCGACGCGGTCTCCTGTCCAGCTGGAGTGACAGTAAAGTTAAGGTGTGTCGACGCTGCTAGTTAAACTGTTCAGGTGACGGATAACTAGTCCTGCTCCAGGGGGCGCTTGGCGGCTCAATGGCCGAAAACTCCTTTGAGTCGCAGTTAAACCTCGGGATGTTTAATGTCAGTTAAGACCCCAGCACGCTAAAATCTGTAAACGATAACGATGATATACTTCGAACTTGAGGTAATAACTGAAACAAGCCGCGGCGATGTTTACAAAATGATTTCGGAGCGATCGCGAGCAGCGAAACGCCATTCGCGGCTGGGATTGGCCGACTGTGAACAGCGCTGAGAAAAGTAACACGCGTCCCGTGACAGGCGCTGCTTCACAAGCGAGTCTGGGTCATAATTAAAACCGGAATGCTGACAAAGAGGCACTTTGATAAACGCTGGATGGGAATTAGGGATTGGAAAATTAAAGGTTAAGAAATTATTATTTAGACTAATCCTACCTGGCCAATCAGAAACAGCGTCCGAGCTGTTAAGCCCCGCCCTCCGAAACCCATTCTATGCTCTTGTTAAATTTCTGTAGCGTACGCAGAAGGTTATTCACGTTCCAGTACACAACAGTATCCAATCACAGGCCGTTTTGGCCCCCGGCTCGTCCAATCAGATTAGGGGGTGTGTAAGGGTTTAGCTCAAGCTTTATTTTTTTTTTTTTGGCGCCACCGACCAACATTCTCTTGCTGCCTTGTATTTGATTTGCCTGATTTGCTTACTCTGTTCGTTTATATAATGATTATTTGTAGGAATAACATATTTTTATAATACTTAACCATCTATTTTAGCACGAACAATTCCTCTGTAGAACATCAAAAATAATAATAAATAAATAAAATTTTTTATCTTGACTAAAATGTGTTACAGTCCCAAATTGATTTAAACATGTATTAAGGACATTAACACTACCAGCGTGAGTGCTTGGCCTCTCTTTCTCTCTCTCTCACACACACACACACACACAGATGGATCACAGCATGTTTCTGCTGTAAACACAGCAGAAGTCCTGAATAAAAGATCAGCAAGTACTCAAAACACAGGCGTTTTAATACACTATAAATAACTTATTCCCGAGGAGACCATAACACGAATTGCAAAGAGATTCACGTTTCCATAAGGAAACGGTAGCACTTGCTTGGCAACAAATAAACGTGAAGGTATGCTTGTGTTTTAAGCCTCGTGCAGTAAATGAAACGCTGCACGTACTGTAGAACATCTATAGGGTTCGGACTTGTGGCAACATGTCTTATTTTCCATAATTCAGCAGTGCTCTGCAGTGAAAGGTTCTTGTCAGAATAAGAGCATCCATCACTTCAGTCCATCAACATTTTGCAAACTTTTTGACTTCAAGTGTCTATGTATCATTACCTGATTTGAGTCAGGAGAGAAATTTGCACACATCAAGCACCGTTTACAACCGAAAACAGCTCTTAACAAAAATGTGGATGGATTTTGATGTGACAGCATGGATTTTTTCCACTGGAGGAAGTGTCATGGACTCATATTGTAGCCGGAAGCAATAGCTTGAAGCTAAACACCTTCATGGATTTGTTTCTTACAAACACGCAGCTCTTGGCTTCACAAGATGTTGACCGATAGAGCGGCATTCACTGCAGAGGATCCATTGGTGAGCAAGTGATGTGATGCTACAATTCTCCAAATCTGATGGAGAAACAAACCCGTCCAAGCCCACATCTTGCATAAATGAGTCAATTTATTTTAACTTGGGTGAACTCATCTCTTGCTGAACTGCATACGTCTCACAAATAATTACAAATATTGTAAAGTGAGAAAAAACAAAGGTATAGAAGAGAGAGAGAGAGAGAGAGAGAGAGAGAGAGAGAGAGAGAGAGAGAAATTTTCCGCATAGTTATTTCAGAGAAGTATGTAGGGCAGATGCTCCATAGGGTCCATAATGTCAACTTAACATAGGACGTGGTTACTATGTAGTGCAAAACTGCTCCTGAGTGAAATATTTACAGCAGGACTCAATTCAGGCATCGTTTAGAACAAAGACACCTAAATTTAGCTTCTGTAAAGTCAATATCAACGTCTTGCTCCCTCACACGGAAAGGATAAAATATTCAGAAGACATCACTTAGAGCTCTCGCATAAACACAAAGACCTCATTCAGTCAAGTCCTGATACCACGGTAAAAATAACATGAAATCATGCAGCGTGCAAGGATTCAATCATAGTGAAAAGGGCTCTCACGTCAGAAGACAAACACCAGGCTCATGCACAAAGGTTTTTAACAATTCAACTTGAAAAAAGTCACATCGTATAGAACATCAAAAACGTTATTTTATTCCATTAAAGTGCTCTACAGTGATTATCAGCCCAGCATTACGTACCTCTAACACTGACAGCATTTTAGCAGTGATAAAGCAACCAAAAGTCATTCATTTTTAATAGAATAAACATCTACCAGCCTTAACAACAACTACCTGTGCTTGAAGTTGCTCAGGTGTGCAAGTGAGTGACCACAGTGACCGAACGTGATCAATGCTTACGTTTAGAAAGTCATTAACTGTTCCAAGAAAACCTACGCGGTTCTTAAAAACATTGTAATAGAGAAACTGTTGTCGAACCAGTTCTCAAACAAAAGGATTTTTTTTAGAAAAGTAATACAAAACTTAATTTGTGCAATGTTAACCTTAGTGACATTCAGTTTTGTTTATATATAAATATTACTGTGAATACAAAAAGTTACGTATTAGTGAACATTTCACAATTTACAGATTAATGTTTAAGTGAATGCATTAAATGAGCTAGTTCACATGGCCTCAACAAATACCAACATTTAAAAAAGTTAGATGTTGACTTAAATTGGTAAACAACTGCAGTTTTCACTCTGCAAGTTGGTGTTCAATTGTGAAATGTGTCTTAAAAGGATAGTTCAATGCAATCATATACATCCAAAACTCTATTAGTTCATTTTAATAAATATCTTTTTCAGCATGCAGTAGACGTCAATGGGGTCCAACGTCTTTTGGAACCCTATGTTTTTCAAAACATTCTTCTTTAGAAGTCTATAGAATAAAATATACTTCCAAAACCTGAATGGGTGACAGTTGGGTAGCAGTCTGTACCAGTATGGCTAAAAGCGGCACCTCTCCACAGTGGACACTCTAGTTTCAAGTGCTTCATAGACAAGAGCAAGTGTAGGCCATGAGGCCAAGTTCACATCAAGCCCGCCGTTTGGAACAAAGCCATGGGCTTTCACTTCAGAACCCTCAACCTCTGAACACGCTGTTAAACAAAGGTAACCAACCTAGCTCCTGGGCAGAGCTTAACTTCAGCGTTTAGCTCCAACTAACCTTCCTGGAAGTTTCTAGTATACCTAATGATTAGCTGATTCATTTGGATTGGAGCTAAACTCTGCAGGACAACGTCTGGTGACCTCTGGTCTAAAACTTACATGAAGCAACAGTAGGCTACATATTTTTAGACACATTTAGATCTTCTATACATTCTCCAGTGTAGCACATTTACAAAACACATTTACATAACAACGAGTCACTTTTCTGCTTCCTCTTTGGGTCGTGGTTTCGAGCAGCACCTAGATCCAGCAAACAGCGACCTAAAGACGTTCCTCTTCTTCTTTCCTGTTCTGCCCTTTCCAGGCGATTGTTCTGAGAGGCATATGGACTTCCGGAGCGTGCCGATACGCCGCTCTTGTTCACGAATCTTACATTGCAGGTGGTTCTGGATGGCAAATCCCAAGGACTCCATATCCAGCGATGCCCCATAGACTTCCCACGTCATTCCCTGCTCATCCCAGACGATCTCCTGAGGTACACCGCTCTCCTCCTTTTCTCCTTCCACCCCTGCAGTTCTCCCAGAGTCCAGCAGCTTCGAGGAGTCCCCAGAGGTCTTCTCCGCCACCCCGGGCGACACAACCGAACCAAGAGTTTGCAGGGACTGGCTACGAAGTTCGATCTCTATTTCACAAGTGTGTTGAAGAGGTTTCTGGATGTTGGGAGACTTGTAAGGAGGTGGACCTAGAAATCTAGGCTTGGCTCCTGTTGGTTTGGTATCCGATAAGTTTACATTTGGCAACCAATCTGAGTCGGAGTTGCTGTCAGGGTTAAGCTCATTTTGCAAGACAGCTTTAGAGTTGAGGTCAATCTCAGGGTTCGACTGATAAGGTTGAACACTGTGGACTGGGCTTGTATCTGTGGATCTACTGCAGACCTCCACATCCGCCTGGACCTCGACGTCTACATACACCGGTAGCAGATCCGCCTGCAGTGCTGCATCCTTCATCTCGGTCACTGGGAAAGCCTCGACTGTCATCGTCACTGCATCCTTCAAGTTACTGGGTGTCAGAATCTTATTCTTTTCATTCATTTCAGTATCCTTCTTCACCATTTTGACCTTCTTAGTCTCAGCTTCCTCCTTTCTCTCCCCTGCGTTCCTCCTCTCCTCGCTCTCTGCTTCCTCCCTTCCCTTCTTTTCCCAGAGCCTCCGACTCTTTCCTGCTTGTCTCTCTTGGGTCATGACATATGCGTCAGACTTGTCTTCTGGCTCTTTCAGCTTTTCGCATTGGAACAACAACAGAGAAGATGCTTCTTTGCTAACATTTGAGTTCGAGATGACATCACTTCCTCCAAGACAGTGTCCCTGAAGGACAGCATCTTTAATTTCATCTCTTAGCAAGTCTTCTTTTTCGTTCCCGCTCTTTATCTCTTGCTCCTTAGGACTCTCCCCTACAGCTGCTTTCGTCCCGAGTTGCAGCTTGCTCTCCACTAATGTGTCAATCTTTTTATCTTTCGGAGAAGATAGCAGTCCCTCTTTGCTCGTGACTCTTTTATTCCGTTCGGTTTTGTCCACCTTGAGAGACGCAGGATGGGGCGGTTTAAGTTTGGGGCTGGATGTAGCTCTAGGAATATGCGAGAGAGCCCGGCTGAGACTCTTGGGAGAGTCAGTTGAGGCAATATGGGAAGCAGATGATGTTTTTTGAATAGTTTTTTGAGGGGAGTCTTTGGAACCCATGATATGAGATGCTGAGGCAGTTTTTTGCATGTTACTGGGAAACGCTTTCGCACTCGCATGTAGCTTCTTCTCATGGCTCGCATTTGGAGATCTTGGTTTTGTCCCACTGGGTCCAGGTTGGCTGGATAAACTTAAGACCTCCACTCCAAGTGTTGTTGTTTTGGTTGTTTTTTTCAACGCAGTTTTAGCCGTAGCAGTCGTACTGGCTATTCCCGTAGTGGCCTGTTTGGTTGTCGCAGAGTGCATGGTGGGTATTTTTGATGCAGCTGTGGATGCAGGAAGCATTTCAGAGGCTAATGCATTGTGTTTTAGTGTTTTCACATGGCCGACGATTTCCCTGGAGGGGGATCTCTCCTCCTGCTCTTTACCTTGTACTTTAATCTCATGATTCTCTCCAAGCCTTGTCCTGGTTCCAGGAGAGCGGTTTCCCTTTCTGTGCTGGGACTCAGATTCCCAGCATGCCTTGGGCTCATTATTTCCAGGGGGATGAAGGAAAGCAGGTCGGGATTCCATGAAATCAACGACAGTTGAAGGATCTAGTCACAATCTAATTTAATGATGTCCTAGTTACGGATGTGACACACCTGTTTAGAAAGAAACAACACGTTTTAAGAATATTTTGATAAAATAATAAACCTTAATAGACAAATAAATTATTTTCTTCAAGGACATGCGTTTTGTTTTTTGGCTTTAAAGCTATAAGTGTTGAATTTTCAGTGCCATGTGTTCACTGATCAAACATTTTCATTGACAACAGAAACAGATTTTATGTCAGTTCAGTGAGGTACAGTAAATGCACTAGTCTAAAAACTGTACACTGATCATGCACATTGAGCTGATCTTTACATTTACCATAACGGCATTGTGGTGATTAAACCAAACAAACAATAAAAATAGCAAATCGTGGCAACCACAAATTTACAATATTTAACCATAGCATTTGTAGTAAAACAAATGGCAGTGGCAAAAAAAGGGAAAAATAAAACATAGCAAATACATTTCAAAACCTACAAAACAGACCCTTCCATCTAGGCTGCATTCTATCTATTATTCTTCTCCTAATCTATATTTTAGTGAAGTACGTCGGATAGATTTAATGCATTATTTAATTCGGTTCTAAATTGTTCTAAGTTACCACGTTTCCCTGAAAGCAGGGGCAGAGATTCTAATTTGCACGCGACGCCCTTAACTACTCACGCGCTGCAAATCAATTTAAAGCACATTCATACTCACCGTTTACGCACCTAGCCCGGACATTCCCGAGACTCCGTGCTCCTCTGAACGAGCCTCCGTTTTCCCTCTCGCGCTTGAATAAACGACGACGCTCCGTTCCGCCGCGGATGACGCACTGACGCGCGCGCGCACGGGACACGGGTCACGCGTCGATTTAGTTTGATGTGCATCTCGTTTTTCCAAAACATCAACCGGCATTTTAGAAAGCAATCGCATCTCTAACGTCGATAGTTAAACCTGAGCATATTTCAAAAAGTTTAAAATAATGCATTTATGTAATATTTAATTGTGCATATCTAATTCCAATAGACTAGAATGTGTTTTTAAATCCTGATACCAAACATGTGCCACATCAAAATCATTATGTGACCCTGGACTACACAACCGTGGTTAAGGGTGATAAAATAGCCTGGTTTGTCAGGATATTGGAAGTATTGTTATGATAAGACAATATTTGGCCGAGATACAACTATTTGAATCACAATATTGAGAAAATCGCCTTTAAAGGTAACCAAATGAAATTCTTAGCAATGCAGATTACTAATCAGAAGTGAGGTTGTGACATATTTATGGTAGGAGATCTTCATGGAGCATGATCTTTACTTGTTTTATTTTTTTAAACTGCGCTCAAAAGTCTGGTTTAGAGCAAACATTGAGTTTATAAGTTGAATGGCACCTCACGAATCCATACACACGCCGGTGTTCGGCCGTTTTGGAGCTCGCCGGGACCTTTGGGCCTCGTCGGATCGACTTCACCTGCCAGGTTAAAGTTGTTGATGGTACAATGGCAGGGTTTTGGTCGCCTGGTAACCGGTAATGACTGTCAGCAGC
>NW_025047824.1:540000-562500 GCF_018831695.1 Puntigrus tetrazona
CACACACACATACACACAGAGACACACACACACACACAGACACACACACAGACACACACACACACACACACACACACACACACACACACAGGCTGCAGTGCTCTAACCGACCGGTCTCCGGTGCTCACAGAGACGTAGCCAAATCCTAATCCTAAAGCGGTTTACGAATTATTATTATTAGATCCCGCCTCGTCATCCTGGTGGGTCACAATGTGGGCGGAGTTAAAAATGATTAAACACTAATGCAATAATAAAATGTATTTTAAAAATGACCTGCTGCCGTCTGTGGTGGGGAATGACAATTTTCATCGAACGTGGTGGAGGGTGAGAAACACAGCGGCTCTTAAAGGCCTTAAACCAAGTCATTAATTGCATCCTGAGGCATTTGCCAGGTTTCTGGAGCTGGCTCTAGGGTCAGATAGTTCTTTAAAAATATCTCCGTTTGCGTTCTGAAGATGAACGAAGGTTTGGAAAGACGTGAGGGCGAATAATTGACCGCATATGAATTTTTAGGCAAGCTGCAATTCTGGTTATATTTTACATAAAACCATTTTACCAATCCTACTCCTAAACTGCTATAGATTTTGTATATATATATATATATATATATATATATATATATATATATAAGTAGCACAGGTTGCATGAGTTAAATTCATTGATTTTTATTTTATGCTAGAAGTTTTCCTAAGGACTTCATCTGGACAACTTTAAAATAGTTGCATCTCGACAGCATCCTCTCATAACAATATTTAGATTCTAGATTTAAACGTCTCAGTATAGAAACAACAGTTGCATCTCATATTTAATGCCTTTTTTACCTTAAGAAAGCATCTACAAACTCTCACTGCCGGAACATGAAGTTTCTCCTCCGTAGGTCTGCAGCATGATTTAGCCTCGAGTGAGGTCAAAGGTCAGCGTGCAAACACTGACGAGTGCGTGTCTTGCGCAGGAAGTGCGATGGACGTCTTGCACAGCATGCAGAACTTCCTGAGAGGACGACCCAAATCCTTCAAATCCATCGACCACGCCATTGAATGGAGGTCTGGAAAGAGCACACTTCACAGTCGCATTTGCCGCTTTTATTCAGCCGGAGAGCGCAAAAACACAGGAGCAAGACCGGCTCGTATTGATCAGGAAGGACATTCCTGCCGGGAAACAACTAACTATTTGTTGATAAGCATGTCCCAACAAGAACATAACAAAACACTCTCCTAATTAGAGTATGTGGGTTTTCACTTATCTTATCATTTCTACTAGAAATTTATCTTTTTATCTCAGGATGATAAAATAATGCAATTCGCAATTATAATTTAGTGCATCACTTTTTATCTTCTCGCATCACTTAGCAAGCCATGTTTCAATTTCATGTCGTAATCTCAACCCGTACCCAGGCATGTTCATAAACCCCGGTTGAGCCCTGTCTACAAAACCAGGCCGTTACGTTTATGATCTTGCATGTCAATTTCAGTTTTTTGGCGTTTTTCAGAACAGCAGTGTTTTTCGCATATATGACTTACCACGTCGGTTTTGACTATGACGTTAGTGCCACAGTTTTCAGGTTTGGCCATATTTATTTATTTATTTAATAAAAGTCGACTTTCAGAGCGAATAATGTATTGGGTAGGATTTTTTAAAATGCCCGTAATGCAGTCAATAGCGTACAAGAACAAAAACAGTAAAAACGGTCAAAATATTACTACAATTTAAAGAAGCCGTTTCTCTGCAAATATCTGTTAAACTGTAATTTATTTCTGTGATGTGCCGCTGATTTTTTAGCATCGTTCCTCCAGCTTCAGCGTCGCACGATCAAGAAATTAGAAACATTTCCAATTATTATTACATGTTCCATCTCGTGTTTCATCTCGCGTTCCATCATGTTCCATCTCGTGTTCCATCACGTTCCCATCTCGTGTTCCATCACATTCCCATCTCGTTCCATCACGTTCCATCTCGTGTTCCATCACGCCCCATCTCATGTTCCATCACGTTCCATCTCGTGTTCCATCACGTCCCATCTCGTGTTCCATCACGTTCCATCTCGTGTTCCATCACGTGTTCTATCACGTTTCATCTCGCGTTCCATCACGTTCCATCTCGTGTTTCATCACGTGTTCTATCACGTTTCATCTCGCGTTCCATCACGTTCCATCTCGTGTCCTATCACATGTCCCATCTCGTGTTCCATCTCGCGTTCCATCACGTCTGTTTTCTGCTTGCAGTGTAAAGAGCGGACAGATCAGAAACCTTGAGTCTGCTAAGGTGTCGATGGTGGGACAAGTGAGACGGTAGGCTGAGAGCACAGGCCTCCTCTTCATCACGACGGCGGTGGCGGCGGCTGACTCTGTGTGTGTGTGTGCGTCTCAGGTGTGAGGTGGAGGAGGGAGACTCGGCCGAGCCGGTCAGTCCGGTCACTGAGAGCGTGGTGGAGGGACACGAGGAGTTTTACGACCTCAACTACGTGACGGATAAAGCGGAGAGCAGCGCCTCAGCGGAGGTCAGTACAGTACATGCAGTGTAATCACACGCCTTGTTCCTTGATTGGAACAAAACATCACGCCAGCTCAAAGCGTCTTAATCCTCATTGTTATAACTACGATTTTATTTTATTAACTCAATTTCATCTCATGTTTGAAATCCCAGTTTTGTCCATCACGTTCAAACTTTTCTGTCACCTTCAGTTTCGACTTCACAATTTAACATTTTCAATTATGACTCTTTAAACTCCATTTAGATTTCCAGAACTTAGTACGTCACATTTACTTTTTTCAGTTATGTCTGTTTGAGATATTCAACTCAAATTTTGATTTATCCCAATTTCGACTTCGTAATTTCAACTTTGATCTCGTTTAAGCTCCTAATTGTTTTGCCCTCATCATCACAACTTACCCTGTCATCATCTTGACTTTGTTTACACTTCCTTTATTCTTCTCCAATTCCGTTTTTCCCCAACGTCGTCATAATTTTAGCCTCATCTCACGACCACGCTTTTAATGAACTTTTCTGCCGATTTGAATCTCATTTCATGACTCTTAATGAAACTCATTGTCAAATGATCACTTTGACTTTAATCGCATACTTTGAGCGGTGCATGACGCGCTTTTCGTTATTGTGACTTGTCATGCAGTTTTTAGTTTTATATCATGATTAGGACTTAATATCGCCTCGCAATTTTGATTCCCGATTTCTACTAAAAGCATGAATTGTTTCTCACGTGGTGAAACTAGCCACGGTAACTGAAATGCAGCTATTGATCGCGTACTTCACGTTTATTAACCTTTGACCCCTCCGTGTGCAACTGAGCAAACGGCGCATGACAAACCGGTGTGTGTGTGTGTTTCAGCCGTGCAGCGTGTACAGCTGGAGAATCGACCTTTCTAAAGCAGAGAAATACTGGGACGGCTGGTTCAGAGGGATATCCAACCTCTTCCTGTCCTGCAACGTCCCAAAACTGCTTCTGCTGGCAGGCAAGAGACACACACACTCCTCCGAAACACACACAGCACCGACCCTCCCTTTAAAAGAACAGTCTGTATAATAAAAAGCATGACCCCGAATGGCTAACCGTGTCCCGTGTTCAGGCATCGATCGACTGGACAGAGACCTGACCATTGGACAGATGCAGGGTGAGTCCGATCAATAACTGCGCCGCGCAATCATAGAAATCCATATGAATGATTACCGATGATACTTCAGCGACGGTAACACGCTAGCGTGCCGTTCTCCATTTAACGCTTCTCCAGGTAAATTCATGATGCAGGTGCTGCCCCCCTGTGGACACGCAGTGCATGAGGACATCCCAGATAAAGTGAGAGCATGCATCACGTCCACGCTTTCATACGGAATCAAAAGCGACAGCAAAAGCTTCAATAAAGCTTTATATTCATCCGTGAATCCCGAAACGCACATCCGGTTCCGCTAAAACATTGGGCAGCGTAAACACTGATAATATTTAGAGATGGTTCCTGCGCAGATTTTCACATTTAAATTCAGATTTGATGACGGGAATGAACCGCAATTGAACCGATGAATATTTAGCGTAAATTGCATTGGAACACTCAGTGTATATATAAACGCTACGATGGTTATGTTTTTCTGGTGTGCGCTTTAACGCGATATTTGATTTTTCCAGGTGGCAGACGCTTTGGCAAGTTTCATGATCAGACACAAATTCGCTGAAGCTCGCAGCGAAACTAAAAGGTGAGTTCACTCTATCTGAAACCGAACCGTTTTAAGCGTTTTGTGGGTCAAGTGTTTTTTTGCTGTAGTTTGAGCATGTCAATCTCTCTCTCTCTCTCTCTCTCTCTCAGCTCCTCGTACCCGTTCATGCGATGAAAACATGAGAGTGAGTGACGTTTTTCTCGTCTGTCAGTGTTTGTACAGCCACCATCTCTCCTGTCTGCACTCGTGCATGTTTTTGTCCCTCAGATAAAGCAGCAGACGCCGAGGAACAGGCCCGAAACCTCCGCCAGATCAAAACATCCTTCACTTTCTGCAAAAAAAAAAAAAGAAGCTAGTTTTGACCGTCATTACGCCGAGTTTAGAATAAAGATTTGAATGTTCATTATTCCTCTGTGTCGGAATGTTCCGTTTGACTTGACAGGAAACATTTAAATATTTAAACGAGATGGAATCACGGACATCAAAGGCAACAGACGGGAAACGGTTAGGCCCGGAAAATTTACATTAAAATTTATTAATATTCAAAGCACAGTTTGACTGAAACACGTGCAAAATACTGAGCATGAAATGGTAAACGTCTACTGTGTGTGTGTGTGTGTGTGTGTGTGTGTGTGTGAACTGCACGTGTGTAACTCGTGACCAAAAATCCCAATCTCAAAACAAAATCCAATCTCTAAATACATAAAGTGCATGACGGAAAAACTTGGCAAATTGAGGAAAAGAACTGGACAAAATTATTCTCTATTTACAATATACAGTCAAACAAGGAAGAACGAGTTACAGATTTAAAGGAACAGCGCACCTGAAAATGATCCTTCGCTCGCCCTCGAGTCTTTCCACACCTTTGTTTTGCCAAAAACATGTGGAACCGTTTGAACAGCGCGCAAGTCGTATGAACTGCTTTAACGTGATTTCTAGAGTTTTACGGAAACTTTTTAAAATAATACAGAAACCGTAACAGAACAATCATCACAGGAAATGATTGATAATCTCCCTTTAAAGAAATAGTTCACCCAAACAAAAAAAAAATACTCAGTTGGGTCATCCGATATGAAGATGAGTTTTTCTGATCAGATTTGGGGAAAATCAAATCACTTGCTCGCCAATGGAAGTGAATGGGTGCCGTCAGAACGAGACTCCGATCCATCAGTTCACATCTGGAGACGACTAAAGATTTTTAAGGGAAAAAATAAAAATCATATTTTTACTTTCCATAAATCCGTAACACTTCCTCCTGAAATAAAGTGCATCCCCTCCAGTCTTCTCACATCATGTTTATTTAGAGATTTTTTTTGGCTTGATCTGTGCAGCTTTCTCTCCCGATTCAGACAAGACCACCTTTCATCGGCGGAAGCATTATTACGGATTAAAAGCAGGATTTCTACATATCACTGTGATGTTTATATCAGCCGTCCCGACGGCACCCATTCACCGCAGAGGAACAACTTGCGAACAAACGGCGAAACTTGAGGACGCCGCCAGTAAACGTTCATTTTTGGGGTGAACTATCCCTTTAAATGATATCCGCCGAAGGGGCGGGGCATGTGGCATGCACAGCAAACATCACACGCCCCGCTCCACGGGATCCAAAGAGCACTTCCTAAAAAGTCCCACAGTTTTGTCCCGTCACGCGCTCCAGGTCCGGCGTCTTTGGTGAGGGCCAAACTCCCTCCGAAAACCGTCTAAACACTGAGATTATCTCCTTATTTTTTAACACTGTAGAACTCGAGCGCGTCGAACGCTTCTCTATAGAAAAATAAACCACTTCTGATCAGATTCAAAATAGTCTTTGACACGTTCTTTCCGCTGGGATCACGGACGAATGGTGACACGGGCAGCGAACACTGCGGCGGTAGGAAAAGAGAAGATTGTCGAGCAGAGCAGAGCCGGTCGTCTGCCGATACCGGACAAGTGCTTTAACTGTAGTGTGCACTGCGGGCGAGAGAGAACAGAGTTTACCCTGCGTTTCAGAGAATGGAGGAGGAAGATGAAGTAAAGGTAACGTCGGACGTGGACTGTAGTGTGTACTCGGCAGGCAGTGTGTTTGTTACGCGCTCAATCATTGGCCGTTCGAAGCCCATTTAACCCATCGGAGCCCGTCGCCGTGGTCACCCCAAACCTTTGAGCGTGAGTGGGCGGGGCCAAATCAGCACTTTGGGTCGTCGGTGGGCGTGTCAATGTCCGAATGCCCCGCCCCCGTAGCGAGAGACACTTCTGAACTGCCGCTGGCCATTGGCTGTAACTCACCTGCGGAGAAAAGACGGTTTCATATTCATTCAAATGGCTGCGCGGTAATTAGTATGCCGTCCTTACTAAATAGTATGCAAAACAAGAACGAGCTGCAAATTATGTGCCAGAGTGGTTATATACATATATATACACATACATATATACACACACATATACATATACATACATATATATACATATATACATACATATATATATATATATATATATATATATATATATATATATATATATATATATATATATATACACACACACACACACATATATATACACATATACATATAAATATATACACATATTTTATACAGTATAATATATATATATATATTTTATAGAATTAAGAATATTTATATATTTTACTAATATATATATATATATATATATATATATATATATATATATATATATATATATATATATATTTATTTTTTATTTATCTATAACAACTGTTATATTTCAAAACATTACATGCTTTAATAGAAGTAACATTAAAGTATACTTTAGTTTCCCACAAATGCTTGTCCTTTCTTTCACCTTAACCTAGCTGCATTTTACATGCATTTAAACTAAAACACATTTTAATTTGCATTAACATGCAATTAAACATCCCAAACATTTCATTCAGTTCTGACTTGGTGTGTTACTTCTGCAATATTTTTAAATCTCGTTCACAAGACTCACATGCTTGGTTTGGCCTGTTAATAAACGTGCACTTTCTAGCCACTTTTGATACAAGCACCTTCTAAAAGCACAAATGTAAATTATTAGGGCTGTGACTTCCTGTCACTCGTTCTCACACTCACTCTGTTCGGTGGGCATGGTGTCCTGGGACAGCGGCTCGGAGTCCAGGAGGACCTGAGGGAGACCCACCATCCTCACGCCAGGGTCACGCCCCCCGACGACGTCGCCGGCCATGACGTCGTCGCTCATCACCATGGCGTTGAGAGCCACGCCCCCCACGGCGAGCTCGTAGTCCAGAGGAAGTTCGTTCAGACACTCGGCACTCGACTAGAATTACACCACAGTCACACAGAATAGAGTTAAATACTATAGAAGTACACTGCTGAAGCGACAAGACACGCGTTTCAGGGATTTTAACATAATTACGACCAGGATTATTACAATTAAGCATTAAACTGATAAATAAATTACATAAAATAAACGTCCAAAACTAAAATATTATTTTATTTTACCTAGTCTCCAAGGCAATGTTTCATTTTCATTTAATTCAACTTATTAATATTTATTTTTATCTACAAAAACACAAAAGTACTAAAACTGTAACTAAAATTAAAATAGCAAGGTATCTCTTTTTCCTTTCAGTTTAACTCAAAATATAAATATGAAAAAAGGCATCAACAAAATTTGTACACTAAAATTAAAACCTAAACGGCATAAACTTTATCAAGAGTAAAAAAAAGCCTTTATAGTCATACTAAAATTACAAAACTAATCTTATTAGCGAAAATCAATGTTTAAAGAACTAAAAATTATAGATAAAAATTAAAATTTGAACAACATAAAAATGCAATTAAAAAAAAAAGTTATACAGACCTATTAAAAAAACTGCAAATAACTTTAAAATGAAAACAGAAAATGTGAATGTAAAAAAATAAAATGATTCCTGTGCAAATAATTTAATGTTATGATTTATTCATAACAATTTAGTAAGATTTCTTATCATTAATAAAGTTCATTTACTATTTATTTATTGTGTTACTGGTCTGTTTTTATTGCGCTGCTCCGTCTGAAGCTTGGTGCTCAGCTCACGTCTCTCTTTCCACTCGAGGGAGGACGAAAACAAGCACAAACAGCACATGACCGGAGAGAGAAAAACACCAACCGTCAGGCCCAGAGCTTTGAGGATGTTCATTTTACACATGGGACACGTACGGTGGTCCACCAGCCACGGGTCCACGCAGCCTTTATGAAACAGATGCCTGCGAGACACACGCAATTCAGTGACAGGAAAAGAAACGGATGCATTAAAGTGCTTTAAACGGACAGTATAGACACTGTTTCTTTAACTTTCTATTCAACAAATAAAAGCCGTTTTAATGTAGGCATCTTGTTAATAACGGTCGGGGTGTGTTTACCTGCAAGGTAAGATCCTGACTACATCATTTGGTTTATAACCCTCGATACACACGGCACAGTTATCAAAGTCACTCTCCGTCTCCTGCGGGAAACAACACACACACACACACACACACACACACACGAGTCACAAGACAGAACTAAGACTGGTTTAAAGACGGAGAATGTCTGTTCGCTCACCTGATCGCCTTTCCTGATGGTCCGCACTTGTAACTGACTGATGGCTTTTTTGGCAGCGTCCCCCAGCCTCCTCTGACCAATCAGAGAAGAGGACAAAGCGATGAATAAACGCTGTTATCTCCCGCCTCGTTAGAATAATAATGAAAGGCTCGGTTGCTTGCAGGCTGCAATTGTTTTCCTGTGATGAAAGCCACTTCCTGTGGCCTGTTATCGTGTTTTAGGGTTACGTGTAAACAAGTGAAACTAACCACAAGCAGCAGCGGAGAAAGAATGGAGTTTGATCAGACGGCTGAACAATTTTGATGGATGGGAAATGTCTAATTGTGATTTTTTTTTTTGTGATTTTATGATTAATGTGGCTATAAAAGAACGATAATATATATATATAAAAAAATAATATATATAAAATTTATATATATATATAAATATATATATAAATGTACATATAAATATATAAATGTAATTGTAAATATATATATATATATATATATATATATATATATATATATATATATATATATATATATATATATATATATATATATAAATGTAAATATATATATATATATATATATATATATATATAAATGTAAATATATATATATATATATATATATATATATATATATAAATGTAAATATATATATATATATATATATATATATATAAATGTAAATATATATATATATATATATATATATATAATGTAAATATAACGATTTCTAACAAAAATAAATATTAAATAAAAATCAAAATAGGAATATTCTGCTGTAAAATAAAAAAAGCGTTTTGCATTAATGCATTATTAACATGTCAATTCTGACAGGCCCAATAATGAAATAAATGATAAAAGTATTCAATAAAAATAATAAATCATATGAACGACTATAACATGATTGTGAATAAATGACTATAAATGAAGTAAAAATGCATGAAAATAACGACAACACACAAATTGCACGCGTGGATCTAAGGCTGATGAAGTACTGGGCAAAATTATAAAAAAAAAAAAGGTGCATCGTCAGCCTAAGGAGCCCTCACAGCAAAAGGCATCTGGACACTTTGAGAGGTTTGTACCTGGTTGCGGTCCCTGGCGTTGGCGTATCTGAAGCGCTGGATGTAATAAAACACGAGCCAGGCCAGAGAGATGATCATGAGGATGATGAAGGAGATGGAGACGAAGACCACGGAGGTGCGGCTGACGTATTTCTGGAGGTTTCGTGTTCCGATGGTGATGTGCATGTGAACCGTGATGTTCCTCTCCATCAGAAGAACCAGATCACGACCCTTGGGTTCAGGAATCATGATGGCCACCACGTCACCGGTGCCTGACACACACACACACACACACACACACACACACACACACACACACACACACACACACACACACACACACAGATAGAAATTAAGTAAACGTAGAGCTGCTGAATGAATCGGACTAATTAAATACACTGTATGCATGTAGAATGTCTTCATGACAACCCATCAAAATAAAAGTCTGTTTTAATTTGAAGAAATTTTATTATATATATATATATATATATATATATATATATATATATATATATATATATATATATATATATATATATAATATATATATATTTTATTACATATATATATATATTTTATTACATATATATATATATAATTTATTATTTTTATTACATTTTTTCTTTTATGTTACCTCTGTGATGTGCAGTGCTTTGTTTTCTATATATATATATATATATATATATATATATTTTTTTTTTTTTTTTTTATTACGTTTTTTCTTTTATGTTACCTCTGTGTTGTGCAGTGCTTTGTTTTCTATATGAACAAAATAATACCAAATATAAAATTACTAAATTTTATTGTATTTTAAAAAGTAGCATTCTAATAATAAAATACACCAATATTATTAAAATGTGAAATATTGTTCATGTAATATTACACTGTACAATAAAATTTATATATTTTAGAAAAGGTATACAAATTATTTATAATAATCCTGTGGTTATATAATAAATAAATTAATAATATAATATATAAAATATAATATAATTTTATTGTATCGCTTTTATTTTATCTGATTAAAATAAAGTAAAAATAAAAAAATTAAAATACTAAAAGGAACATTCTGCTGTAAAATTAAATGTTAACAAAAAAATACAAATATTTGAAATATTATTAATGTAATTTCGCTGCACGGTTAAATTTCAGTAAGAACAACAATAACAAGATACAAAGTAAGTAATATTTTACCAACAGTCTTAGTTGGGTATGTTGTAATGTTCAATGTTTCGTCTGATGAGCACAAATTCAGCAAGTAATAATATTCAACCTCCCAAAACCTTGGGTTTCCAAAACATTCCTCTTATCTAGCTCTCATTCAGTTCAATGAAACCCCAACAAGCATGGGATTAAACAATAAAAATACAAATGCATACAAAGAAACTGAAATGTCTTCATGACAACCCGACAAAATAAAGTTTAATTTGAAGAAATGTTTTATATATATATATATATATATATATATATATATATATAAAAAAAAAAAGGGATTATTAAAAATTTTCTTTCATGTTACCTCTGTGTTTTCTATATGAACAAAACAATACAATTAATTAAATTTCATTGTATTCTAAAATATTAGTAGCATTAGTATTTATAATTCTTTTTCAGGTCTTTATTTGATTATCACCATTTTTATAAAAAGACAAATCTGCATTAAATCAAAAATGCAGATAAAACTGGCAACAGAGATATTTTTAACAGGCCATTATCATTGTGTTGTATCTGTAATAATTATTAAAAAGTTTCATGAACTATATATTTCAATTAATACAGAAATAACATGACATGGATTTCATACGGCCTTGCAATTTTTAATTTGTTAAATTGTAGAATCCTGAAAAAATGTGATTCTACATAGATGTAGCGACGCAGAACAAAACAGAGAAACTAAACCAGAAAGCGTCGACCGTTCCAGTCGAGCAGAACGCCAACATCACGTCTGAAGCATCGCTCGTGACTTCCAGATGTGAGAGAGGACACAAACACAGCTGGATGACAGCGAACCCGGGTCAGAACCAGAGCCACAAACACCTTCCTGCAGGACCGGACCGGGTGAACTTTACGGACGAGTCAGAAAACACACGAAAACGCCGCACTAAAGTGCCTAAAATACGTGAATGAATTGCAGTGAATGGGTGCCGTCGGTGTGAGAGCCAAAACTGGTGAAAACGTCACATCTTTTTCATTTCTGGCTGAACTATTGCTTTCAACCAGACACGCGTTTATAACAAATTTGCCGAAACACAATCACTTTTATGCATAATCCATCACGCACGCTAGATACGTCGTTTTTCATATGCATTAACTAAAGCGCATCGGCCATCACTCATAACCTTATATGGACCTACAAAACACAACCAGACATATCTAGATGACAGATGATGAATGCATTCATCAACACACACGTATGCACTAACCATCGGCTTTAGCCGGACATGCATTTATGAATTTACCATCAATCCACAAACAAATAGGGCTTTATAACAACCTCAGGCTCGGCGCCCCTTTACTTAAACCCAGACTTATCACTTTAACACTAACCCTTCACTCCTGCTGGAAGGACCCGCATGAAAGCATTTTCAAAGAATCGGCTAAAAACATCTTTATTTGACTCTCTAACTTCAGCAATCTCTATTTTAATTCTATCCGTTTGCTCTCTTTTACTTTTAAATATACACTTATATATAAACAATTATCTAACTGCAAAAAAACACTGGCATTCTCTATTCTATGTATTTATTTTTCTTATATAAATAATAATAATAATAATAATAATAATAATATTATATATAATAATAATACACACACATACATATATATATATATATATATTTATATATATAAACTGTCTGTATTCTTCAGTATTTGTTTTCTTTATAATTATATATATATATATATATATATATATATATATATATATATATATATATATATATATATATATATACACACACATATATATATATATATAATTATCTAAATGCAAAAAAACACTGGCATTCTCTATTCTATGTATTTGTTTTCTTATATATATATATATATATATATATATATATATATATATATATATATATACACACACAAACACACACACATATACATACATATATACACAATTTTTTTTATTATCTAAATGCTTGTTTTCTTTAAAATAATAGGCCCCTAGCATTAGCTGACTCTATCAACATGTTATCTATTTATTTATCACACGTGACACCGGGCCACAAAACCAGTCAGAAGGGTCAGCTTTATATATCCCAAATCTGAATAAATAATCTTTCCTGGTTTGTTGTGATAAGACAGTACTCGGCTGAGACAACTATTTGAAAAACTGGGGTGCAAAAAAAAAAAGTCCAACGGAGTTCTCAGGGACGCACGTTACCAAGTTTTGCAATATTCCCTAAAACACCTCCACACGAACGCGATCTCTACTTACGATCATGCTGATTTGTGGAAAATCGATTCTGACCCATACGACGCTTGCTGCTAGATCTGCAGCGATTGTTTTTGATCGCTCTCCACGCGGCGCCCGCCGAAGGACTAAACGTAAACATAAGCGTGCAACCGAAACACGACCGCGCGCGTCACCTGGGTCGGACATGGTGATGGTCTCGTTGGGGTTGGCGGATCCCACGTTGAAGATGACCACGGCCGACGCGTTCTTCCCCACGGCGTTCCGGATCTTGTCCCGGTACGTGCAGTTCCCGCGGCCGATGAGCGCGATCCACGCGCCGTACCCCCGCGGCGTGAATCTGCTGTTGGGGTCGCACGCGTGTCTGTCCTGCGACGAGACGGGCATCGCCAGCACGCCCCTGGCCTCGCGTTTGAGCGAGTGCTCCCCGTAACGCCCGCACTCCGTCTTCTCGGTGCGGACCTCGGCCGTGACCGGATCCTCGTACGTGATGTTGACGAACGCCGTGTACCATTCCTCCTTCTCCGCCACCGTGAAGTCCAAACACAGCAGATGGACGAAGCAGAAGGACAGCAGCCAGGTGGACAGGGCCAGGCTACGACACGCCTGGATCACCGACAGTGCCATAGCGGTGTTATCGTTACTGTTTCGATCGATCTAACGGCCGTTTACTCCATAATCTCCGCCTGAGGCGCGCTACGCGGCGCGGTGACCGACGCTCATGGTCGAACCGTAGTGAAAACGCTCGACGTAAAAGACCGAGTTTCGTTATTAATAACCTCCGGAGCCTGTTGTCTGCGCGAGAGGCTCGATGGTTCGGGGGGAACGCGAGCAGAAGCGACGCGACGGAGGCATGGTGTCGGTTGTTTTCGGCCTTCGGCTGCTGTGACAAAAAAAAAAAACGGCCGGAGCGCGAGCGAAACAGCGACGTCTAGCGGCGGAGCGACGGTCTGCGCATGCGCGACACGCGTGAGGGAGCGTCGCGAAATACGCACCGTTAAATTGAAAAGTTATGTTGTACTGTACGTCCGTTAGATTTAATATCGTATTAGAATATATTTTAAGCAGATTGTCAAGCATGTATCTATTTCGGTTTAAATGAAATTATATACATAAATAAACACTAAAAATTGACAGGCCGGATGAATTTCATTTTTGCATTATATTACACATTATCACATCGCTTTGATAATTACAGTAACTGTACAAATATGTGATTTAAATTATGTGATAAACTTATTTTTATTTGTTAGTTATTTTGCTTGCACTAAATACTGATTACTTAGTAAGTAATTTAATATTATTTAATAAGTACAGTGCTGGGACGTGATTTAGTGTCATGAAAAATATGTAATTAAAATATTTAATGCAGATATTTAATAATTGTATTTTTTCTTTTGTGTGTGTGGAAGATTTTACATCTTTTTCTCTTAATATTTTGACGGCGAGGCCAATCGCTAGGGACTGTCACAAAACTCCACACACTGTGCTGAAGCGTTAATACGACGTTAAAAACCAGCAAAACCAGAGATTACATATTTGTCACGACAAAAGAAAGAGCATAACGCTTATAAGATATGTCTCCAATACCTGCTGGGAAAAACCGTACAAACAGAATGGATTTATACGTAGCTGTGAATGTTTTTGTGGATATTATCATCCATCTAGTGCAGTCATCTCCAGCACTTTCCATCACACCGAGAGGGTCGTGATCAAGACAAGCCTTTTAGTCTCAAAAAAAGCCGACGACGTGACTCGTGAAAGAACAGTAAATTAACATTTAATTAACATTACATTTTTGTTTTCCTTGCGCAAAACAATAGCATCGCAAAAGTTAAACCAGTGTCGTCGCTTCTTATTTTACCTATATATTAACTACACTGTAAAAAAATCTGTCAAATTTAAGGTGAAAAACAAGCAGCGGTCGTAGCCAGTTTTCTACCCTGAAAATACGGTAACAATGTTTTAGGTTTTACGGTTTTAAATTAAATTTACAGTTAAATACCGTAATTTCATTAACTAAAATAAAATGTTAATATACCATCTTATTAAAGTACTGACATCTGTTTTGCACCTTTGAAACGCACTGATATCCACCAAACGCTGGTGGTGATAAAAAAAACCACACGGTGAACCAAAGCCCATCACGAGCAGTTATTAAATATGAACTTATATAAAAGGTGCCGAGCGTCATTCACACAAACACTAAACACAACATAATTAAACTGTTAAAATTATGCATTAAGCGTTAGATGTAACGTACCATAATAAAAACAGTATAAACAGCATAAAGTTGTATATAGCTGTAAATGCAGTTGCAGGTATCTCCAGCAGGGAGCGCCGTCTCACGCCATTTCCATCCTCATCACACTGAGAGGGTTGTGAAGAAAAGTTTCATTTCCTCATCTGTTTCTGTGACGTGAGCATTCAAGATCACTGAGATGTAGGCCGCGGGTGCCTCTCTTAAACACGTTCGGGAGTTTCCTCGGCTATATTTAGACACCCTTTGAAAAGTCACTGTCATTTCTGGAGCTCTAAAGATCAGTCCCTCACGCACCGCGGGGGATCCGCGACAGATTTCATCGACATTTACACCACAGTTTTATTAACATTAACACTGAACACTGTTTTAGGTCAGCGTTACCGCACCGCGTGACGAACCAAAGCCCACCACAAGCGTCTTTTAAATAGTAACATACGCAGAGGGAGCGATCTGTGTCATTCACACAAACACTAAAGACCGAAATACGCATTAAACACTCATTGAGCAACATTAGATGCACCTATTAAACAATTGATTGCATATTGAATGCAGGGACGCTCTCTGTAATCAAATCCAAGTGTCCCCAACAAAGCAAGCCAGAGGAACCGAAACCCCATCGGTACAGAACGGAGAAAAAAAACCTTGGGGGAAACCAGACTCAGTTGGGGCCGGTTCTCCTTCCTGGACGCCCAGCACTTAACTTCCAGTTCAATTTTTAAATGCAGCTGTGTCAGATTGTGTAAAGGACTTGTAGTGTGTGTGTGTGTGTGTGTGTGTGTGCATCTGGTTTTGGTCTCTGATGAAGGTCATCTCTTGGTGCTGATCCACCATCTACAAACTGAGAACGAAACGGACTAATATTAGCGCAGATGCCATCCTTTTTACAATGTCACGAATACATTGTGTTTTATGAGGAGTGTTCCCGGTTCCGGCCGATCTAATTAATGCAGCCTAGCAATCCTTTAACGGATTCGAATAATAAAAGCGTGTTGGTGTGTAGGCCGGGTTAAAAAGATCTAGATTTAGAGTGTGTCTGCCTCCCAAACAGTGTTAGGGAGACTGTTTGTGCCTAGATAGGAAAAGGATCTGGCGCCCGCAGTCGATTTTGATATTGTGGGTATTATCAAACAGCCAGAGTTTTGAGAACGCAGCGGACTATAACGTGATAAGAGCTAAACCATTCAGGGCTTTATAAGTAATTAACACGATTTTAAAATCTATCCGATGTTTGACAGGAAGCCAACGCAAGTGCTGATCGAAAAAACACTGAATTCAAACGAAATTTGAAATGCAATGCAATCTGTTTTTCTCCTGTAAATTTTACAGGAATTTACCGTTAACCATTTAACAGGTTTTTACCGTAACTTTTTTTTTTATAGTGTATGTTTCCGGACCTGTTTTGCTGTCTACGGAGGGCCACACGGCTCTCTGATTTCATCAGTAATATCAATAATTTGCGTAGCGAAGATGAACAAGCATCTTCCGAGTTTGGAAGGACGTGATCAATGCCGTGATTGGGGTTAACCAACGCTTTAAGATGCATCTTCTGATTTTTTTCTCTTTAAACTGATGAATACAAGGAGAATTTTAGCTCTTTGTGCCCATTATATTCAGCTCAACAAATGGTTAAAGGGATAACGACACACACGTGTTAATGGAGAAGTTAAACACACACACACACTCTCACACACATTCACACACACTCTCACACACACACACACACTCTCTCACATACACTCTCACACACACACACTTACACACACACTCTCTCACATACACTCTCACACACACACACACTCACTCACTCACACTCTCTCACATACACACACACACACACTCTCTCTCACACACACTCTCTCACACACACACACTCTTTCTCACACACACAGTCTCTCTCACACACTCACACACACGTTCACACACACACACACACTCTCTCTCTCACACACACATTCACACTCTCACACACACTCACACTCTCTCTCACACACACACACACTCACACACACACACTCTCTCTCTCACACACATACACACACACACTCACTCACTCACTCACACACACACACACACACACACACAGTGCATTCTAAGATGAATGTTTATTATAGCCACAAATTATAATTTTTATTTTACATACATTTCAACCCATGATTCAATGTTCTTTTTTTATGTACAGTATACAATCGTTTTAATGTTTCACGGTCCAGGCGACGTTTCCGCCAATCCCACGAGATCTCTGAAAGACGCTACTTCGACTCATCCAGACTGATTTCAGTGAAGACCTCTTCTGCGGTTCCTCGCCCTGCAACGCACAAAAAACCCAGTAAGCTTACAATACCACCCAAAAGGCCCAAATCACGTCGGACGTGACTTTTTTTTGCACTCGCCGGCGCCGCTGACGTTGTTGTTGTTTTCGTTTTCGTCTTGGGTCGAGCCGCTCGGGTCGGCTCCGGCTCCCAGCACATCCAGGTCGAGGTCGAACTCCACTCTCTTGACGTAGCCGGACGAAGACGAGCTCGAGCTCGAAGAGAAGCTGTTCTCTTCTGGAACGTTCTGCTCGTCTTTAAGACACCGGAGAGGAGGATTATCAGACTGTGAAAATCAAACGACCTTCAAGAGATGGCCGGAACAACGTAAAAATGCCTTACCGTTTTCGTTGGCGGACGCTTGCCGGTTTTTTTCTCCCGCCGAGCCGTTGGCTATCGCGTCGGTCTTTTCTTGCGACCTGTCCTCGTGTGTGAAGTCCAAGCACACAGGCAGATCTAAACCCCAAAGATTGACCCAAACTCGCAGGTTTCTGACCAGACCGAGCGCATGCACTAATTCAAGAAAGGTCACATGAAGGTGTTCGCACTTACCTTTGTTAGTTTGCTCATAGCTAACGCCGTGCTGGTCGCTCCGGAGCGGCGTGTCGACATAATCGTGGCCAGGCGCTTCGACGCCGCTCAGATCGAACGAGTAACTCTATAAGCAAAGTATAGGACATGGGATAATACATGTCTGAGATGCAACTATATCTGAGGGTGCAACAAAAAAAAATCTGAGAAAATCGTCCAAATAAAGTTCTTATCAATGCATATTACTAAGCAAATATTTACAAATACACTACAGCGACTTAAGACGGCTGTGACATATTTGTTAAATGCTTTAAATAATTTACATAATATTAATAAGTATTATTATTATTATTATTATTGAATTGCTTAAATCAATTAAATCACTTACATGGAAGACAGCAATTTATTATTTGTGCATTTTGTTTTTATTTTAATCCTACATCACGCATTAAAAATGAGACATTTAAACAGATTGTTAAACGAAATTAAACGTGAAACATAGGTGGGTAAATAATAAAATAATTATAATAACAGTAACATAAAATTAAATAAATAATTGTAAATTAGTTGCATTTTGCATTAGTTGCATTTTAATTTTATAAAACGCAATTAGGGATACAATAAAAAGCTAAAACCGCCTTTTTAAGTGGATTAGTGATTAGTGAGAATTAAAAAAAAAAAAAAATATATATATATATATATATATATATATATATATATATATATATATATATAATAATCTATTTGCTATATTTTGTAATTTTTAACTAAAATAAAATAACAAAATAAATTATATTTATTAATATATATATATATATATATATATATATATATATATATATATATATATATATATATATATATTTAATTTGCTCTTTGATGTGTGTGATTTAACAGATTCAAGTTAATCAAAGCTGGCTCAAGTCGATTTTTATGAGATTTAAAGTTTAAAAAAAAAAAAAGGCACATGAAATCTTACCCTTCCTTTCTTTCTCAGAATATATAAAATCCCGAGCAGAACAGCGATGAGGATCAGGATCAGGATCAGAATGACGATCCCTGTCAGAAACATAGGCAGGCATCATTTTAAGGCAGGCATCGTTTTAGCGCCTAAAGATTAAAAGGTAAAGGCGGGAAGAAAGGACGTGCTCGTCGTCTTCCGAGAAGCAGGGTTCAGCTCACCTCCTGTCAACGACCCCGACCCTGACCCTGAAACACAACGACAGTCGCGTTATTCTCTTAAGACACGAATAGAGTCGCATTTCGAGGACGAGCTAAATCGATTCCGAGTCAAGTCACGTGTTTCTCGTCTCGACCCCGCATCTGCGAAAAGAACGACAGTCGCGTTAACAAACCCGTTCAGGGCGTTCTCAGAGCGCGTTTTCTCAACTTCTCAGCTTTTCGTTTCCTCTTAGGGTGCATTCACACGCTAACTGTACACGTAGCGTTTAAGACTCTCTGCTGAATTCAGGTCGGATTTTTTATTTTTATTTTTTTTTTGATGCGCATGCATGCGAAAAAAATGCCATTTATTTCTGCCATTGGTTTTCAGCATCATAACTCCGGTAATATGACGATTATTACCAAAAACGTGCGTTAAAAGCAAGTAAATCATTTGAAACTTGAAAAAAAAAAACATGCTTTTAATAAAAATGCATTTTTGATCTAACATTCGTCCCGAAAAGAAGAGGAAACGGGGCGTTTCGACCATCGGTGATCATCGGAAACGCTGTAAAATCAGTATATTATTATGATTTCGGAAGGATCACGTGACACTGGATTTATGATCTGCGCTTCACAGGAAAAGAAAACTCTTTAACACACATTCGCACATAAAACGATTATTTGAAATGGTTGGGTTTTCAGCATCATAACTTTTTTTTTTTTGCGTTAAAAGCAAGTTAAAGCAAAGTTAAAAGCTGCGGTAAATCACTTGAAACTTCAAAAAAAACATGCTTTTTTTTTTTTTAAAAATGCATAAAATGATAAAAAAAAATTAATCTAACATTCGTCCCGAAAAGAAGAGGAAACGATGTAAAATCAGTATATTATTATGATTTCTGAAGGATCACGTGACACCGAAGGAGCGTTACGACCCGCGCCTCACAGAAATAAATACACTTTATTCGCACATAAAACTATTATTTGAAATTGTAATAATTTTTCATAATATTACGTGTTTTATTACTGTATTTGGATCAAATACACGCGGCCCTGGTGGGCAGATAAAATAAAAAATGAAGCATAAATACGGAAAGCGGCTTTTCCGGCGTGACTCGTTTTTTGAGCCTTGCCCAAAAATTAAAGGTTGAAACGCTGAATATCCTCCAACCTTCTTGACGGGGATCGTCCTTCGGCTGCGCTTTCGATGAGATGAACACGACGGCGGAGTCGTTGGCGGGGTCCGGTCGGTCCTCGGTGGTCGGGGGGTCCTTCGGAGTGGTTTCGGCGGACAGGTCGTCCTCGAGAGCGCCCGAACCGTTCCCCGGAGGACCCGAGCTCGAGGTGTTTCTCCAGGTGGTCGGCGGTCGGGTGGAAGGGTCCGGTGTGTCCGGTGTGTCCGGTGTGTCCGGTCCGGGAGTCTCTGAAGGAGAGGGGGGTGTCGAGAAGGACGTGCCGCGGGAACACAGGAGGAGAGCAGCTGGGGAGAGAGAGAGAGAGAGAGAGAGAGAAGTAATGAGAACATCTAATGAAGTCCTTCGTAGTGAATTTGAACGTGATGGGGATTTGCTTCATTTAATCTGATATTAAAGAGATCGGTGGGAAAATGGATAGAAAGATTGTTATAGAGAGAGAGAAAGAGATAGAAAAAAAATATATAGATAGAATATATATATAGAGAGAGAAAATAAAATTATATATAAAGGGAGAGAGAGAGAGAGAGAAAATAATATATGTAGAGAGAGAAGAGAAAAAATATAGAGAGAGAAAATAAAATAATATATATAGAGAGAAAATATATATATAGAGAGAAAGAGAAAATATGTATATATAGAGACAGAGAGAGAAAATAACATTTAAAAATATATAGAGAAAATAAAATAATATATATAGAGAAAATAATATATATAGAGAAAATAATATATAGAGGTAGAAAAATATATATAGAGATTGTTTTATATATATATATATATATATATATATATATTCTCTATATATAATTTTATTTTCTCTATATATATTATTTTATTTTCTCTCTCTATATATATTATTTTATTTTCTCTATATATATTATTTTATTTTCTCTCTATATATATTTAAAGCTAAAAAATACAACAGGGAAAACATTTAATTGTGTTGTGTTTTTCTATCTTTTTATAAGTTTTTTTTTCCAGGGAAATATTGTTAAATATTACTAAATGATCTCACACAAATCTCCCTCATATGCTATTTTTTCTTTTTCTTTTTTTTAAAGCACAAGTTAAAAAAACTCACCCAAAACGTGCACAAACACCCAGTGAGTGAACATCTTTCAGTCCGGTCCGGCGCGAGCTCCACCTGAACTGAGTCTCTGTCTGTCTCTCTCTCTCTTCTTCTTCGTCGAAGCGCGCAAACCGCAGAGAGGCCGGAACCGGATGCCTGCACGCAAACGCGCACCTTCTCTAACCGTTCGGAGGAAGACGAAGCGCGACTGGAAACGCCAGGCCTGCCTTTCAGACAGAGCTTGTCGTTTCATAACCCTGCGATTAAAACGCATCTCCTTTCCTCGCCTTTGCGTGTCGTTCAGTCGTTTCTGTGCCGATAAGCCACTTTAAATGCGCGTTCGGGGGGACGCTTCTGTTTGTGTCACAATTCAATCACTAATCCAAATAAAGGAAACTCGGTTTGCAAATGTCAAAAAATAATAAAAAAAAAAAATTTTTTTTGCTAAACAGCGCCCTCTGGCGGACAAGCGTGCATCGCTCTTTTTTTTCTTATCGTTCAGGATGCACGCCTGACATTTTAAAGCGTCTCTAAACGCAAGAAGCACGTTATAAATCCCGCGTTTAACCCCCAAAACGAATAACGACCACAAAACCAGATCTCCGTGCCTCTGCTTTTACAGTTTTGTCTTTGCGTGTTTGAATGCGAGTTACATTTATACGGCTTTCTGTAACGAGACGGGATGCATTTCCTACGAAGACACCGAGACCAAAAGCGTGCTTTTTACGCGTTTTGGGAGACGCAGCAAATGAACAGCAAATTCCACGAAACATATATCGTTATGAACA
>NW_025047824.1:565000-567500 GCF_018831695.1 Puntigrus tetrazona
ATATCAGTCAGGTCCCAGGGTGTGTAACGGTGTCTACCTGAACTGAATGTTCACTAGATGAGGCTGAGAGCCATCGGACTGCCAGTACGTCTCCAGATTATCATCCCTCAGCTGATCGACCCCAAAGCCTTTCAACAGAAACGGAGCAGACGGATGAGTGCATTAAAAGAGGAGAAGGAGCACTGACCAGGCGTCGCTGAGAAACGCACCCGGCTTGCAGGAAGACAGCGACCACACGGCCTGCGAGCCGATCTCCCGGACGGTCCCGGTGCGCTCCAGCTGCTTGGGGTCTGCGCCTGGGGGGGTTTTGGTGGCCGTCGCCATGGTTACTGAGGACGGACGCAGTTAAACACCGACAGACAGAGAATAAAAGACACTGGCGTTATCCAACCGGTTCAAAGACGCACTTTACATAAATGTGCGGGGAAAGCATGGAAAGAACACACTTAAAAATGTGGGATTCGTGTTTTGAATATATTTAACAAATGTCATTTTACACACACACATGCGTTGAGATGCAATTTTTCTTCTAAAATTTGCATGTTTTATTGGTCACTTGTTGAGATACAAATATGAATTAAAATGAGCATTTTTTTTTTTTATTTGTCACTAAATGTGAAAACAAAATGGTCAAATAAGAGTATAATAACGGGTATGCGCATGACATTTTTACTTTTATTCCATTTAAAAGGTGTAAAAACCTAGTGGTTTGAAGGATGGTGTCAGTTAATTGGTTTTTGGGGCTGCAATGTAAAAAAAGGATTTTTAATTAGTCATCTAATTATTTTTAAGCGTGGCTTACTAATTGTTCAACTATCGTTTATTATATGTCTTCTCTAAATCATGGTAAAAATGTTAAAACTATTATATATATATATATATATATATATATATATATATATATAAATATATATATATATATATATATATATATATATATATATATATATATATATATATATATATATATATAAACAGGACACATTCTAATGTACGAAGAAATATGTTAACACGTTAAGAAAAACAACATTATTAATCTCCGTCATGTAATATGAACATAATACGTTTCTGTATGGCGTATTTATTCACCTATGATCACAGTAAGATGCCAAATAAACCTTACATGTGGTAAATAAACAAATTTCAAAACGCAAAAAGCTAGAAATGATGATTTCACAGCAGCACAAGGTAGTTTGATCCAAAACGGCTAACGTTATCTTTTATCTTCTCAGCAGAACAAGCCCGCGGTCACTCACCCGCCCCGAAAAGCGCTCGCACAACACGGTCTCCTTGCTTCTGTTTCCACAGCTAACGTACATTTAGGATCATGTTCTCAAAAAGGGCGCAACGCGACCGTAAACACTCAGGCGCCGTTCGCGTTAGCCCGGCATCGGCGCGCTCCGAGCGCGTCATGCTTTCCGATCGCGGCGCGTCCGTTTTGCGTCACGCGCTCTGGCGCCATCTTTGCTACCGGTGCTGTCTCGTGCGCGCCGGAGCAACACGCGCTGTTCGTCGCTTCACGCAGAAAGAAGGCAGCCTCCGCTTATTAACGCGTTATACTGCGCTGTTCCCATCAGCGGGAGGTGAGCGAGTTTTATTGGTGTTTTATAATCATTAAACAGACGCCGATAGGCGTTTTTACAGACAAAAAGCGCATCGTCGCCCTGCGCGCGAGGCCTTTTCTGTTTCCATTTAAATGCCCCCTGGTTTCCGCTTAAATCACACGAGAGTCATTCTAATCGAGCGGGTGTTTTAGAAAGATCGAGTGAAATAGTGTTTCGGTTTTGGGGCGAAATAAAGGAGGAAAGTCTCTGAGGTAAATTCTTGCGTCATCGTTGTTCCCACGAGCGCGCACGCTTGAGTCGAGGCGTGCGTGCGCGCGCTGGCTACACGTGTTCGACGCGATCAAATGTTTCGATCTGAAACGATTTCAAACGAGCTCCCGAAGTGATATTCGTTGACAGGGTAAAACAACGGGAGTGGTCTAAACCTGATTGGCGCAGAAGCTGGTTTATTAATAGTTAATGGCGGTCGAAAGGTGGCAGGTTCGAATCTCATTTATAGGTTTGTTTACTACTTATCGAGTGCTTGATTTTAACACAGTGAGACTCAGTATAGTATACAGCAGCGCTGCAACGAGCGGATTCAGTCACGTTA
This sequence comes from Puntigrus tetrazona, assembly GCF_018831695.1. Taxonomy (NCBI): domain Eukaryota; kingdom Metazoa; phylum Chordata; class Actinopteri; order Cypriniformes; family Cyprinidae; genus Puntigrus; species Puntigrus tetrazona. The sequence continues at coordinate 567,158 of NW_025047824.1, forward strand.
CATAAAAGCATTTGCTGAGTGACTAAATGTTAATTAGATGACTAATATTCGCGCTGGGTGTCGTGACGGTGCAGCGTTTGCTCGTTTAAACGAGCTGTCACGTGATGCCGGTGCCTCGCTGTCAAATATGGCCACTCAGCAACCCCATTCATCCAGAGGGCGAGCTGTCTGACCGACCCCGACTCGTTAAACCGCCTGACCAGACCAGACCAGACCAGGTCTCGAGGTGGTTTTGCGCTCCATGCTCGTTCGTGTCATGTCTGACCGTTTGGACGAGTCCACGTCTGTTCAGGAGCGATAAACTGTTTTTATCTAAGGTTTCTTTCTGGCCTAAGTGGAAAAA
>NW_025047824.1:572500-587500 GCF_018831695.1 Puntigrus tetrazona
ACGAGCTTGTCCTCCAGCTCCTAGAGTTAGAGTTGAGTTAAGATGGCACTTGTAGCATAGATCAGTGAATCTGATTAGACCGTTAGCTCAAAAACACTTTTTTTCCTGTGTAAAACGGGTTTAAGGCCGACGGGAAATGAAAGGATGCTGTTTTTTGTGGGCCGGTGCACTTAGGAACCGCACTCCTTTTCCGGCGTAGTAACCGAGCAGTGCAGCAGGCGCAAGGATAAATAGGGAAAAAATGTAACTCTCTGGTCTAGGGATGCACTGAAATTAAAATTCACGGCCAAAGTGAAACACCGCACTGATAGCTAGAGCTGTGATGGTTGCCGTGGCAACCACCTCATCCTGCTCGTCTCTTGCCGACGGCTGTAGCGCCCGTGACGTCACGCGTTCAGATGTTAATACGCCGGTTTCCTATATATTCTGTTGTAATCTAATTCATGCATGCAGCTAATGTATTGTGCACCGGACGTGAAATAAGCTCTAAAACGTATAAACAGTGAGGAGAACACAAAATATCTGAATACTAAACACACTTTTTTTTTTGCATTGTCAAAAAAAAAATTTGTTGCATAAATTTAAATCTGCTTTTTAATATTTATCAAGCACTAAACATTTCTTAAATATGCTTATAACTGTACCAGCAAAGCACAATTTAACTTAAAACGAATAAACCGTTTTTGAGACCCCCTTCTTGAACCAAGCATGTATTATTTAGTTTTTTTTTTACTGTACAAATAAATGCAGTCTTGTGGAGTTCTTTCAAAACATTAAAAATAGTACAGATCCCACTTGGAACACCATGTATGAGTGTTATAATAAATGTATTTATAGAGGTATTCTTATTGTAAGTATTGTATTTTTTTATTTATTTAAAATATTTAAAAGATGCATGTAAATGTTACTTAGCGGTAACGCTGTTTTAGCGTAGATTTGGACTTTATACCCTGGCATGTGCGCCGTGAGCTCTCTCTGTCGGTGCTTGTAATGATTGTAGCGTCTTGATGTTTGCTGCTTTAGTGCACGCCTATTTTTGATCACATCACATCAATTTATACAGTCGGTTAGATTAATAGACCGTTAGAAGATTTGGTGCATCCCTGCTCCGGTCATCTTTGAGTGAGATGCTAGCGGTCTAATCAGTTTCAGTGATCTACCCTAAGCCGTAGCTAAAGGTTTTCCACCAGACCCGGAGATCAGCTGGGTCAACTCAACTGTTTAAGCTCATTTTCCATATCCTCTAGTGTTAATTCCTCTAAAGGAAACGGTGCTGATTGTGATTTGATTTATCACAGCTAAAGGAGTTTTCCTCTTTCAGGAACTGGGAAAACCACGTTCATCAGAATGCTTGCAGGAGGCCTCAAACCAGATGGAGGAGGTAAAAATCAGCACATGTCCAATACTCAACGGTCCAGCAAATTCTACTTTTCAATTAGGGGAAAAAAAAAAAAAAAATATATATATATATATATATATATATATATATATATATATATATATATATATATATATATATATATATATATATATATATATATTATTATTATTATTTTATTTTTATTTTTATTTTTTTCCCTAATTGAAAAGTAGAATTTATTTATTTTTTTATCTAATTGCAAATCTAGTTTTATTTATTTTTACAAGCCAATGTTAAAAATTGTTCTTTTGATATCCCTGTAGATTTCCAATCAAATCAATACAAATTAAGTTTAAGAATTTAATAGAAATTGATATTTATATCATTATCTTAAATATTTGTATTCATTATTTGTTTGAAGTTTAACACCTCAATCGTGATATTAAAAGAAAAGAATAGAAAATAGTTGTTGATGTGGCATTAAAAAGAACTTGTTCACTCTAAAAATAATTAATAAAAAATATTTTAAGTCACATTTGTAGATTAACTACAGTGTTCTACGAATACAAAAACTATAAAATGTAAATATAGGCTAAATTGAAATAAAATTACTTTGTATAAATTAATCTGAGATTGAGGAAAGCACATTACAAAATTGCTTTAAGTTTTACAGTTTAAGAAAAATACAGGTAGGTCTAAAAAAAAAAATGTAGGTTTTGTCTTTTTAATTTTTATTAACTCAAATATGGGTTTCACCATGAAATAGTCATAAGAAGCTGGCATGGCATCAATTTTCTTTCTTTAATCTATTATTAATGCAAGACATTTAGTTACTATATAATTTATTTATCTTCTGAGAAGTCGAAATAGGGTTTGGCACATTTAAGGTACCCCACAAGGAGCTAATCTGCCCGCACAGGTGTATTAATGGTTACAGGCAGCACCTCTCTGTGCGTCAGCTGACTTGTGTGTTGTGTGTTTCTCAGGCGACGTGCCCATCCTGAACGTGAGCTACAAACCACAGAAGATCAGCCCCAAGTTTAAAGTGAGTTTGAGCTCTGTTAGTGAGCGCCGACCTGTGCGTCACGCGCCCGTCCGCAGGAATCCTGACGTTCGCTGTGTTTTCAGGGCAGCGTCCGAGCCCTGCTGCACGAGAAGATCAGAGACGCGTACACACACCCTCAGTTCGTCACTGACGTCATGAAGCCCATGCAGATCGAGAGCATCATCGACCAGGACGTGAGTGCCCCGCTCTATCCTGGTCTTATTCACTGTTGAAGAGTCGCTTGATTTCTTCAAGCTCTTAAATATTTATCCCCATATTGCTACGTAATATTCCAAGTAGGCAGTACATGTGTTTAATGTGTTTGTCAAGTTGCTCTTAAAGGGTTTATCTTAGCCACGATGCATTTAGGTAAAGCCTTGACATTAAGGAAATTCTTTAAATATCATTGATTTGTTTTCTCTGAATTTGCTATTTTGTTATATTTAGCTTTGTCATATTTTATTATATTTAATTTGTTTTAGTAATTTTCCAACTTGAACTATATATATATATATATATATATATATATATATATATATATATATATATATATATATATATATATATATATATATATATATATATATCTATCTATATATATATATATATATATATATATATATATACCTTGTATTATTTCCATTCTAGTAATTTTGGAATTGCAATATTAAGGCATTTCTAAATAAATTCTGTTTTTAGTAGTATTACATCTTTAAAACATGGTAAAAATTAAATTCTTTAGAAATATATTTTCGTCCTTCAATTTAATGTGAAGTTTTAATAATTTAGTATTATTACATAATTTTTTTTAATATTACCGTTTAGTGTTTTTCCTCCAGTTTTTCTAATTTTACTTATAGTATTTATTGATATTAATTGAAATTTTTTTATATTTTCGATTTTTGTCATTTTTAAGTTTGTATTTACCTTTTTGATTTTTTTAATATTTTTTGTGTGTGACATTTTAGAACTTCAAAACCTTATATACTGCTATAATATGTATCAGTATTTGGAGGGGAGGAATTTATTTCTATATTTATTTTAATAATATAATGTACATGTTTTGCCAAGCTCATGCCACGGTCAAACAGATGCAGCCGTGTTCAAACACACTGTGTCCCTGCAGGTCCAGAATCTGTCTGGTGGTGAGCTGCAGCGCGTGGCTCTGGCTCTGTGTTTAGGAAAGCCTGCAGACGTGTATCTGATCGACGAGCCGTCGGCGTACCTGGACTCCGAGCAGCGTTTAATGGCTGCCAGGGTCATCAAACGGTAACATGGACGACACTCCCATGGCTTCTTCTATCAGTTCGATTGCTTGCTTCACAGATCCCTTCCTTTGCTTTCCGCGCAGATTCATCCTTCACGCCAAGAAGACGGCGTTCGTGGTAGAGCACGACTTCATCATGGCCACTTATCTGGCGGACAGAGTCATCGTCTTCGACGGAATTCCATCCAAAAACACTAACGCCAATGCGTACGTACTTCATTCGCGTCTGTAAACGAGTGTTTTTTTTCTTAAGTGAATGATGTATAGAAAAGCCATTTTCGCCGTTTCAAACATAACTCTGGGCATGTCTGAGATTATGAAACGGAGATGTTTCTCTTCAGTCCGCAGACCCTGCTGGCCGGCATGAATAAGTTTTTAGCGCAGCTGGAGATCACGTTCAGAAGAGACCCAAACAACTTCAGACCAAGAATCAACAAGCTCAATTCCATTAAGGTAAACGACTCGATCAAGACTCTTAACAAATTCATTTAGCAGATGGTTTGCAGCAGTGTTCATTTAGTATCATCAAGATAATGGGTCTCATTCACTAAATGTGCGTAGGGATGTTTTTACGAATAAACCATGATTCATCAAAAGTAGTTTGTGGCCCACCGGAGCTGGTTTGGGACTCTAGATTCACTAAAAGAAAGTACACTCGTGTTATGAATTAGGCGGAAAGCTTTCGCGAGAAGTTCAGACGTGCTCATAATTACAAAGAACGTATGCCGTTATTAGTGAACGAGACCCAGTGTTTTTATTCAGAGTTTAAGTTTTATTTAGAATTGAACAAGTTTGTTTTACTTTGTTGAACTAAATTACATTGTGCCGGGGCAACTAGCTGAAATAAAGTTTGTTTGGTTTTAGTTACTTATTATAACTCTGCATTAAAGCCAAAGTTAAATCACTTTTTTGAACCGTATTGATATTACAGGCTGTTTAGCAGCTATTAATTTTAGAAACCCCCGAACAAATCATTATTCGGCTCGATTCAGTGTTTGGATTGCAGCCGTCTCAAAACTCACGCTTCCTAGCTAGACAGCATAGTCGGGCCTCATGGTAGGGTTTCATGCTTCTAAATAGGCTGCAGACTTGTTTTATCAAAAGTGTGGCCAGTAGCTTTGTACCTGTATTTTAATAATCTGCTATCGCCTTTAAGGATGTGGAACAAAAGAAGAGTGGAAACTACTTCTTCCTGGACGACTGAAGATCCAATTTCACAGAATTCCATAAATTTAGCCGCTCACTATGACATCGAACCAGCAAGCGCTGGCACTGCGGACTTACATGTTTGACCGAATTACCATCGCCACTTCAAACATGCAGCTCTGCTCCTCTCCTCTCGGCCATTGGTGCGATTCAACAAAGAGACAAGACGCATCCTCCGACATAAAGCCAAGCTTGTGAGGAGAGGACATTCATTTGAAAATAAAACCTGGAGAGATGTACGTGTCTGGGTGAATTATCGTTATCATTTAACAGCTGAAGTTATTTCTGGTCACAAAGCGGTGCGAACCAATTCACACGAGCCAAACATGCAACTGTATATTTTGATTAAAATTATTTTAATCGCGTTACATATTAAATAACCTGATTTCTCAGTCTTGTGAAGATGCAACTGAAGCAGTTCGATATTAAAACGCACTACCAGCTACACGAAACCTGTTGTGTCGATGATATTTGGGTGAGGCGTCTGTGCAGTGACATTGTTTTGGAATAAACTGACTTTAAATGGAAAGGCTGCAGCTGAGAATAATGTTCTTTGGTGTATATTTAGTGTCAAAACTATAAAGAATAGTTAACCCAAAAACTTTGTCATTTATTCATCCTCAAGTAGTTCCAAACTTCACCACGGACTTCCATAGTAGGAAAAAAAAAAACTGTCAATGGTGACCCAAAACAGCCTGGTTGCAAACTTATCACAAAATATCGTCCTTTTGTGTTCAGCAGAGCCAAGAAAGTCATACAGGTTTATAACTACTTCAGGATGAGTACAGTATTAATTTTTGGGTGAACTTTTCCTTTAAGGTAAATGTGTAAATGCATCACTGAATGGAATTTCTACTTAAAATGCAAAGGCAACAACTGAAAGAGATTTGTTGATCTTTTATTTGTTTGGTGTTAAAACTACATCTTTGGCTCAGAAATGTAATTACAGGCATGTGGCATCAACAATCATTCAGCAAACACCTTAGAACCCTGTAGAGGAGTTGATAAGAGTCCAACGAAGATGCAGTTAGAAACTCAACAAAAAACATTTTTCCAACCTAAAAAGGCACTTTTCCTGTCATCTCTGATGTAACTGTGACACTTATGCTCGCCTTGCAGCACTAGATGAGTTGCTTACAAGTTTTTGGAGGAGAAAGAAAATACATTAAACGATGTAAATTAAAAAAATTTCAGTGTTTACAGAAAGTGCACATATACAAAGTTTTATGCATTCAAATCAATATAAAACCAACATTTTCCCTTTTGCTGTGCATGTAGGGGCAGTGCAACAAAAAAATATTTAATCAATTTCGTTACAATGCAAACACGAACATTTATATCTTCACAGGGTTTAGTACAGTAGGAACAGGTGAAACGGCTGCTGTACTTTTAAATCAAGAATATGTATGGGGGTTAAAAACGCTGGGTATATTCCTGATCAATACCATTTACCGAAAGCCACCCATAAACTCAAAACAACAGATTGTGTGTGTATCGGATATCATTGTAAACCAAAAAAATAGTGTATATCAAGTATATCGCATCATTGATATGGTAACTGCATTGCTACCCTTGACCCTACACCACGTCTTTCAAAATGTCTATAAGAAGACTGTTCATCTTGTCTTCCACGGCCAGAATAATCCTTCCGGCCTCGCTGACCCCTGCCTCGATATCCTCCTCTGTCATCTTGGCCACGTCTTCTTCCACCCCTGTAGGACTGGCTATAGAAAGACTGAGTTACTCCAAGATCTACACTGGGATACTCCATCTCTTCCATTGACCACTTATCATTAGGAGAATATACGTGAATGGAGCGAGAAGGGTCTTCTGCGATAGGACCCGCATGAAGGCTCTGTGGGAAGACTCCCCCTTGTTTTCCTAAGTTCCCATTGGTTAAAGGGGGCAATCCTGCCATGTCTCCTTGCAGGGAGCCAATCGGAAATGGTTGTACAACTGAACAAGGTCCACTAAAGGGTGGAGGTTCCATTGTGGCCACTGAAATAGGAATATCTACAGGCTTGTAATCGCCTGCACTCAAATGAGGTTGGCCTCCATGAAAGCCAGCGGTCTTCTGCAAGGACCCAAACTGGGGGTTCACAGACCTCTGGCCATTCCCTTGACCTCTGTCCACTGTTGGAGGAACAAAGGGCAAGACATCCATCCGACCAGGATGACCATGGTTTAAGGCTTCAAGAGGCATTGGAAGTGGCATACGGGGGTACCCAATGGATGATGGCGGATACATCTGATTCCCAGGGGGCGGATACGGTGGTGTGGAAAAATGCACTGGAGGGCCAGTTGCATATGACCCAGCATAGCTACTTGGAGCAGAAGAAGATGGCCAGTGAATTGTTGGCCTTGGTGGAAGTGTCATCGGAATGGATACAGGATGATCATTGTATGCTCCCAACTCTATAGGACCAACAGGACCGCTACCAGATGCTACAGGTGCAACTGGCGCATGGCTGTCCAATGAGGTGTCAGGGATGGAGCTCAAATTTTGAGAAGGAAAAGGGTTTTCTGGTTGCCATGAAGTCACGGTGGGGTTAGCAGGGGAGTCCGAAGGAGGAGCCCCTCTAAGGTGCATCTGATAGGCTTGGTTTAGCGCACCAAGGTAAACGATGGGAGGAAACATCGGCTGAGAGTATGCCTGAGGAAATTGGGAGTACTATGTAATTCCATAAACAACAATGGTCTTTAATAAAGGAATAAACGCAAAGAAGAGTTCTCAAACCATGTACCTTGACACCGAGGTTGAAGAAGAACCTGAGAACATTCATATCTGAAATAATACGCAGATCATTTTAAATATTAAAATTATAATGAGGAAGACAGACTACATAGACTTCAATAATAGGCTATATTTGAAAGGGATGCGTTACATATAAACTCTGAGTATAAGTGCTGACTGTAAAGGGTTGCATAGTAACAAACAGCTCAAGTAAGTCTTAAATCAACAATGTTGATGCAGAATGGAAAGTTTTCTTAACACAATATAAAATGGATCACTAGGGTCTTTATTACCTTGCGGTAGGTCTTCTCCTTTTTGGGAGAAGGAATAGGGAGGCAGCGGTTCCACCTCTCCCTTCTCGTTCTTGGGGAATCCTGGATAAACTGGGTCCTGAAGGAACTGAGACCATTGGACATAAGGATAGGGGAATTGTTGGGGTTGGGATGGAGGCTCAGGAGCAGGTGCTACACCTAACAGACAAGAGATGTTCTGTGAGAATGGATTGGTCTATTAATAGGTCAACATTTTGTATCTGAAATAAGATGCATTTCAAACACTACCATGTCCAAGATTTAAGTTGGGTGAAACTTACTAGAGGCAGGCATCGCTGATTCATTGAGTGAAGACTGAGGTAAGTCTGGAGGTGGAGCTTGGGTAGGACCAGAGGCAGGAGAGACTGAGGTAGGAGGAGAATGGGGAACAGGGATTGGTGTCACAGTTGTATGAGGGTCTACAGTCTTTTGGGCAATTGGTGGAACACTGCTTCCTTCAATGGGAAGGGTGGTAAACTGATCTGGGGCATCTAACATAGGGGCAGAAATGGGTATTGCGGAGACTGGTATACACGGAGGATTGGAAATAGAAGCTGGGGGTGCGGTTTGAATGGATAGGGTTGGCTCTAATGAGGCACATGGGACTAAGCCAGAATGGGCCTGAGAAGTTAAAGTTGGGATAGCAGGAGCTACTTCAACAGGGATAATCGGAGATGGTGTTTGAGTAGGCTGGGAATTGAGATCTGGTGTTTGGAGCACTAGGGTAGAAACTGGCACAGCTTGTGATGAGGGATGGGTAGATTTTGGAGCATGTGTAGACTGAATAATGGCAGGGGTGGTATCAGAGACTACTCTTGACACTGAGATGGACTGTGAAGGGGCTGGAGTGGACACCGGGGCAACCCGACTGTTGTCTGAGCCTCGAGCTGGGCTAGTTTTGGGCGGGACAGGGGTCTTTTTAATAGCCTCGGGAGCAGACTGATTAAGAGCGGGGACTTTAGCAGATTCAGATTGAGATGGGGCTGTTTTGGAGTCAGACGAGACGATAACAGCAGGACGTGGAGAAGGAGAGAAAGGATTGGGCTTCTTCTGTACTTTCTCTTTTATTGTTGAAGGTGTCTCCCGCAGCTCCTCTGAAAACTTTACCTAGAATAGAGTATAAACCAATGGCTTTTTAACTTAACTTGGAATGAGCAATCATTTTCTCACAATTGCCTGCAGAGTTTAGCCCCAACCATGATCAAACTCACCTGTGTGTAATCCTGAAGAACTTGATTAGCTGGTTCAGGTGTGTTTAATTATGTTTGGAGCTAAACTCTACAGGAAAGTGGACCTTGAGGTCCAGAGTTGAGAAAAACATTGCTTGTTTTGTTGCAGTGCACTTGGATATAATGTGGCCCTTCAGGAACAGGATTTGGCACCTCTGATCGACAGTTTAAATAAAGACAAGCCTAAATTGGCTTAGTGTGACTCACCACATGTTTTTCTTCAGTGGCACTCTTCTGTCTCTGTACAAGCCTCTGGGGTGTTTCTGAAACAAACAAAAAAAATTGGTTGCAAATGGCTACTTAAGTTCACGTATGAAGCATATGTCATTAATTGACATCAAAATGTCTTCAGCCTAACATGTTAAATCAATGTATAAAAGGCAGTGGAGAGCATCGCTCACCTGTCTCAGAGACATGCTCCTTTTGGTCCTTCTTCCGAGGGCCTCTCTTTTCCCCTCCTTTCTTCATGACTTCACTAGCAGTGGCCTGAATTCAAAAGAAATGTGCATTGGCATCTCTGTTATCAAACAAGTGACTTACTCGTGCACTTTTTGTGTTTCAAATGCAAATGGCTTCACCGTTTGGGGGCTTGTTCCCAGTGAGGGGAAGTTGTGCTCGTCTTTGTGCAGAAGCTCCAAAATGTCGCTTTCCTCTTTTTCCTCTGGAAGCACGCACACAGGACTGCTGCACTGATCGGGCCGTCTGTACTTGTTTTTTGCGTCATCCGGGGTGGCCTGCGGAGGCCAGGAGTGTTGCTTATGCACACGGCCAATGGGTGCCGACTGAGATGGCGTTTTGTTTGACCTCCGACTTCCTCTGTTGTCCCATTCTACGTAAAGAATCCAATTAGCATGAGCGAGGTGACATCAGTCAAATGTGTTTTTGATTTGAAAATGACGTACCAGAGGACGTCTGTGTGCTGCTGTTTGGCGCAGCATGTCTTTTGCCCTTTTCTACCACTGTCTGCCATGACTGAGTCTCTTCAGATGGAAGACGTAAACTCAGCAAAGGCACAGTTTCTCTAAACACACGAGCAAGAGTGTTAGAAGTAGTATTAATTACACACTGCATATTTTAATGTTAAATTAATGGATTAGTATGGATGGTGCTTCCATTCCTTGCATACAGAAAATTAACATACTATGCTCAATATACATGCTGCATACCACTTTTTAAAAAAAATAGTAGCTGGCTATGAAAACACCTACACGTATGCACAAACAGAAACGAAACAAAAAACGTACTGCTTGTTGAGTTCCCCAATAAACACAGTGACTGGCCCATTGTCAGGACTGACTTCCTGAACTTTAGCATTATAAAAGCGATTATTCAGCAGCACCTGAGAAACAAAATCACAACCATTTATAGACAAGTCAATCTGGTACTTTTCAGTAGATCAAACTAAACACAAATCAAATATATATACACAATATTGTACGTGTCAAATTAATGAAATTGCTTTTTCTTATGATTTATTACGAAGACAGCGACAAAATTTCGTTCAAAAGTTTGTAGTTGAAACACCCGCATTTTTTAACGGTAGCATACCCGTATTACTCAAAAGCATTTGAAAACTTTATTTAAAAGTGTCGGCACATATTGCTAACCTTGCACTTATCTCCGACAGAATACTGCATTCCTACGGCCATGCAGAAATCCCTCTGCTGCTGAACTAAATACACACAAAGCTATTGGAAAAATATTTTTGAAACAGCATTTCCAAACAGTTAGAAAAAAAAAAGCAGATGAAGTACGTCGTTTAGAACGGAGCCAGACGTCATACTCCACGTTCCTGTAAAGGGCGGGGTTTAGGGACCTCTGCACCTTATTGGAGAGGAGGTCACGCCCCCTTCCTCGAAATTGGCCCCTCCCACGACCCTGAAGCGCAGAGAGATTTTTGTTACCGCAATCTGAAACAATGCGATTTCAATCAAGAAAGACATTTAAATTGATAGAGAAAACCACCCTCTGCAGAGGCCTGACATTCATCCCATTGGAAGGCTTTCCTCTGGCTTCACTCGACCTTAGAAAGACCAAAAATTACCATTAAAGTCGGTGACACCCATTTCTCATTGAAGCAGCATTTGAAAGCAGTAGTAGTTACAATTTGCTGAAAAAGTCACCAACGAAGACAATGGGTGCCGTCAGAATGATAAAAACCACAATGATTAAAGTAATACACGCCACTCCAGTCCATCAGCTAACGTTTTGAGAAGCCAAAAGATTTTTGTAAGAAACAAATCCATCATTAGGATGTTTACGGGGAACCTTAAAATGTTGGTTCCAAGTAAAATATATATATTTCCAGTGAAAAGATAACAGTCTGAATCAGGAGAGATTGGAGGAACGCTTCACTGGATGAAGCGTTATTATTGATTATAGATGGTGGTCGAATTGTAAAAATTGTAATTTTACGAAGGTTTTTATCGCTTATAAAAATAGCATTATGGAATTAGGAATTATGGGCGATACTGATAAAGAATATTTTGCTGAATGTATTTTGGCTGGTTCAGGTCATGGATAAATAAATGGTTTAATAAATGATTTACGGAATCATTCGAATCAAACGATTCATTCAAAAACGCTGATTCAATAAGAAACCAAACAAGCGGCCGCATCCCAATGTGCATACCATCCATCTTAAGTGCTATGTGCTATTAATAGTTTTACTATTTAGGGAGCGTGTATAGTAGGCTGCACACATTGGGACGCATCCGAATGGACTTCCAAAAACAGATCCATTCAAAGAACAGAACACAGTGTAGCTCGGATTCAGAAAAATACACTTTGTGCAATGAATACAAAACAAAAACCCATACGTGGATGATTTTTTTGTGGCCATTATTTAATTTGTGCATTAACTAGACAATTTTAACATTTCGTGTGCATGATAAGCTTCACGTAATACACCAAATGAATTATCCAAATTCGAGCTCTGATTATAGGCTCATATTTTGGCAAGAGTTAAAACCTCTTAAAGATGGATGTTAACTGATGGATAGGAGCGGAGTGGATTACTTGTAGATTATTGTGACGCTTTTATCAGCCGTTTGGACTCTTAATTCTGACGGCACCCATTCACTGCAGAGTACATCTTCAGGAAAGTCTTTATATTCGGCTAAATCCAAGCCCATTGGGATCGAATGGATCGTAAGACAGGATACAACGCGCGCAAATGATACTACGAGACAAAATTCATACCCATGCCAGAACTCATCTCCCTCCAGATCCGACTCGTCGCTGCTCTTGCATTCCTCCGAATCCAGTTTCTCCCGTCCCTTCCCTCCTCTCACGCACGGGCCTAAAACGCTGCGTTCGACGCCGCACACTCGATCGTACAGCAGCTCGTACAGGATCGCTAGGGAGGGAGAGACGGTTTAGCGTGACTGGAAGCGCTCGGCGGCATGAAAGCGTCGAAGCGGCACTCACACTGACACGCGGCGGCACTTTCCTCGAAAGACTGCGGGTAAACGCTGTCGTAGTGGTTTCCGTTGAGGAAGCACAGTCGCACCTGACGGAGACGACAAGAGCGCTGAACCCATTTGCATTTTAAAACATAAAGTCCTAAAGCCGTGCGTGAAGGCACACCTTTTTAGTGAAGCCATTCTGGGTGATGTCAACAGGGGGCTGATCGGGCTCCTGGAAAATGACAAAATCATGCCTGCAAGAAAGAAGCGACCAGAAATCATCGATTCGGACTCATGGGTCATCGAGTGAAAGCCGCTTCAGCCTAGTGCATGTTCACTTTTCTGCCGTGGAAGATATTAATAACGTTGGAAACCAGAAGTCATAGTTTCTGAGATCGAGTTTTGATCATTCAGAGGCCTTTCGTATCAAATATGACACGGTGGGCTTTATAGGATTAATGGTCGTTTATTCAAAGTTATGTAATTTTTCAGAAATTACTTTCTATACGAGATTGATAATCTAAGTACATGAAAGCTGATTATATGATGTATCTATCTACTTATTTTTAATTTTATTATTAAGCCACAGCTTTACAAAAATCAATAACAACCGACAATAAAGCTGCTTCACGAAGGCCGGCCGAAAAACAAAAAAAGACAGCAAACATCATCATCATCATCATGCTAAATAAATGTAATGTTCTCACTTATAGATATCAGACAACGCTGTGATCTCCACCTGTCCGACCCAGCTCTAAAGACATGGAGAGAAAGACAGCGTTTTAAAGTATTTACATATTTATATTCAAATATATGACACTACACAACCATAACCTGCTGTTTGTTAGTTACCTGAGGATCCTGTAAATTCTCCAGGTATTTCTCAAAACTGCCTTCAATAAACTACCACACAAAGAAAAAAAATACTTTAATACCTTTATCATATGCTTGCAATATAAATGTATGCATGCAAAATAATATATGCATATTATTTTTTTAAATAAATAAATAAATAAATAAAAAAATATATATATACACATACACACACACATTTTTAATTATATATATAATAACCAGTCCAAACTTTGGAAACAGTAAGATTTTTCATATTTTTTAAAGATGTTTCTTACATTCATCAAGGCTGCATTTAATTGATCAAAAATACAGTAAAAATGTGAAATATTTTTACCATTTAAAATAATTGAAGCGTTAAATGATCCTACAGAAATCATTCTAATATGCTGATTTATTATTAGAATTATTGTTGTCATGGAAAATATTTTTGGGAAACTGCAATACAATATATTTTCAGGATTCTCTGATGAATAAAAAAAAAAGTTACAAAGAATAGCATTTATTAAAAATATAAACCTTTTCTAACAATATAAATCTCTGCCATAACTTCTTACCAATTTAACTAAAAATTTTTTAAAAAAGAATAAATATTCACTGACCCCAAAACGTTTAAATGGTAGCGTTAGAAAGGATCTCTTCTTTTTAATGTTTTATTCATTCAAGAATCCTAAATGATATCACAGGTTACAGAAAATATCAAGCGGCGCAACAGTTTCCAGCACTGATAATTAATCAGCGTGTGATAGAAGGATTTCTGAAGGATCGAGGGACGCTGAAGACTGGAGTAACGATGCTGAAAATTCAGCTTTGCGTCACATGAATAAATTAGATTCTAATGTGTATTAAAATAGGAAAGTGTTACTTCGCATTGCAATAATATTTCACAAAATTACAATTTCTTCCTGTATTTTTACCAAATAAATGCAGCCTTGATTTTTAATATTTATTACAAATATTTATTTTGACTGGTAGAATGGTGTGTGTGTGTGTGTGTAATATATATATATATATATTTTTTTTCATTTATTTAAATTTTTTTAATATATATGTGTGTGTAAAAAGCCTCACCAGCTCATAGTTGGATCTGTTCTGTCTCAGATACTTCACACAAGCGGCTCGCACCTCTGTGTGTAAACCCTGACAGTTCATCACCTGTCAAATCAAACACACTTTTATAAACACAATAAAACTTGTCCCGAGATATCTCCCGAGTCAGACACATTCAACTCATTTCTCTCAATCCTTCAGCTGTCATAACCCGGACAAACAGGTTCATCAAAACACGAAGTCAGGCTTTAAATGCAGACTTCAGGAGGGACGATCAAGCAGTACTTAACCGTTTAATAACAAAATTAATTGGAAAAACATTCATTATAAACATTAATATTAATGCAAATGTATTTACAAGAGTTGAATTCAATAAAAGAATAAATATAAACATTTAATATTTAAAAAAAGTGCTTTTATATGAATGACATGGTCTCAAAATAAAGAAATTAGTAATTGTTGCGAAGCATTTGATCAGGTATTAATGATCATAAAACTATTTACCAACTCGCACCGGGCGTAATATTATCATTCATATC
>NW_025047824.1:592500-650000 GCF_018831695.1 Puntigrus tetrazona
CCTAGCAACCACATAGCAACATCTTCAGAACATATTAGCAAGACTAGCATTGTAGTGTTGAGTTCCACACATCTTAGCAACTTAGGTGGAAACAAAATGCAAAGATGGTATTTAATACTTTGTGTGTGTGTGTGTGTGTGTGTGTGTGTGTGTGTGTGTGTGTGTGTGTGTGTGCAGTCTCATTACTGGAGAAAACAGTCAAACACACATCCCTGTCTACACATGCTAACACACACGCCAACACGAACTCAACATTTACCACATACATCGACACACACTCGACACACAACACGCACGCCAGCACACACAAAGTCACGTATACACACGCTGACACTCATGCACCACATGACACGCGCACTGACACTCACTCAACACACAGCACACAGATAATCGCATTCATACACACTAACACACGCTCGACGCACAACACACCAACCCCATCTAAACACGCCGACTCACACACCAACACGCTCTCCATGCATAACACACACATGATCGCATCTACACACTCTGACACACATGCACCACATAACACACACTCAACACACAACACAAATACAATCCCAACTTTTAACACACACACCAACGCACAATCGTTAAATACACCACATAACCCAGACATTAACACGCACTCAACACACAACACACACACTAATATGCACTTAACATCAAGCATTGCATCTTTTAACACACAATCATCAAGTGTCACTCAAACACCTCTGTCCTCATCTACACAAACTGTCCCAGACACACCATCCTCTCAGAGCGTCTCAACACATAACACAAACACCCCAACACCTGACAACACACACACTGTCCCAAATCCACTATTACAGACTCGTGCATCTCTACAGATGACGACACACACCTCCCCACCTCCAGCACACACTCATAAAACACAGTTCTTCACCGCCTCCATCCATCCCGGACCGTCGCCGGCTCCCCGACAAGCCCTTTCTGACTTTCTGACCACGGATGGCGCCGTCTCCCTGACCCAGCGCAAAAAACACCCGTTTGGAGATGTTCTTAATCACCCTAAACAAGCCAAAGACCCGTCTGGAGTCCCGGAGGGAGGCATCGAGAGGCCAGAGCGTGCACCCAGGCAGAGTGCATTCGAGCTGGGTTTGCTGCTGGGCCTCTCGGCTGCGCTCGGCATGGCCATTGCCGCGGGGCTCCGTTACCTGCAGAGGAAACACTGTCGCAAACATACAGCTGTGTCGCTTAACGACTGTAACCATAACGACAGGGGCATCCTCCATGTACAGGAGTGCGGAGACCTGGTGCAGGTGCGCAAAATACGGCAGAACAGTTTCCTGGTGCTCCAGGCTGAGTACAACCTCATCACACCGACCGGAAACTGAACATGCACATGTTTTTGAAAGTTGAATAGTTTGGTGTCTGAAGGATTTTTTTAAACGTCTTCTGCTCTACTTTTGCTTACCCCATTAGCAGATTATTTAGCTTGTTTCAAGCGTATTTTTTACTTGTTTTTCATTTTGTTTGGTTTAGTTATCCTAGCAACCACCCAGAATACTCTAGATGCTGTATAGAATTAACTTAGCAACCACCTAGAACACCCTGGCAACTGTGTAGCATTGCATTAGAAACCAAATAAATCGTCATAGCAACATTACTTCAGCACTTTAGCTGAATCCTTAAAACATTGCAAACCTTTTTATCTGTAATAGGACTTGTTTCATCTACTCGAGTGGGTCTCAATTTTTTAAATCAAATACCAACTCACAAAATATTTGGCTCTCCAACGTACCACCATGATGACCGTCATTAAAATACAGTAGCGTAGTAGGTCTAATTATTCAGCTGCAGCTATGCCCAGTTCAAAAATGAGGCACTTTTATCCCTAATGAGAATGTTTATTATTGCTGGCCACTTTAAACATTGTAAATACAGTTTGGACATTAACACTGCACTTTGCTTACATACAGATGAATAAAAAACTGATGAATAAATTAAAATGCACCGTACTGTACATTCCTGTACAAGTTGAGGAGTCAAGAAGCATCTCGACCCACTCAGAGACGATTCGGAGTTGTGGAATGAAGGACACGACGCCTCTGTTCCCTCCATCAGGGAACGAGGGTTACTATACGTAACCAAGATGTTGCTTCCTGTCATTCTCTTCGATGTTGTATCGAGTGTATGACAGTAGGGGTCCCTATACGAAACGCCACGACTGCTGAACTGTGTCACGAGTCCAGTGGGTGCAGATGTTGACAGGCCAATGTGTCATAACCAACTCCTTCTCGTAACCTTCCAACGGCCTTTTCCTACAATAATACTTACCGTAATTACAGCAGAAAAGTTTCGGTAGTAATGTCGGGACAGTGACTATTCCACAGGGGAGGAACTTGTTGACAGAATGTCTGTCTTAGGCAAACACTCAGCCCAGAGGCAGAGGAGAAGAGCCACTACATGTGGAGCACTAACCCAAAACAAGAGTTTACTCAAGGCAGCCTACCTTGTCAGGAGTTCCAATAGCAAGGTCTTCCTCCTGCCTTTGCTAAGAAAAGTGCGTATGTAATGGAAAGGGTAGTCCGGAGTCCATGAAGGAAACCTGTGCCGGACTGGTTAAGTGTACAACCATTCTGAGAGTGGGTCACACTGAAAACAAGCTCTTGTCTCTTGAGTCAAAAACTGAGATTGAGAACTCTAGAAGAGACCATGGCTCCTGAGATGCAGCCATGCCCCTGGTAGAGTGATCCCTCACTCCCAGTGGGCAAGGTAGGTCTCTGACCTAAAAGAAAGCAGAAAAAGAGCTGATCAGAAACTCTGAGGGTATTCTAAGTATTTGCGTAGGCCTTACACTGGGGTCACCTTCTTACAAGGGGATAGCCAGCAACCTGGTTCCTAAAAGGACTGGTGGGAACCTTGGACTCATGTTCAGGCCGAGGCCCCAGGATAACGTGAGAGTGTGCCGTCTTGAGGCATGATTTGTTAAAGGATAGTACTAGGATGTACCCCACCCTTTTGAGAGAAGTGAACGCAGCCAGGAGGGCCGTCTTCAGAGAGCGTCTTCTTATGCGTAACACTAATTACACATGTACCACACTTTGACAATTAGTGAGTGACTCCATTTCTGATGTGATCTTTCAACGTGACTCCATTTCTGATGACTAATTTCTTTATAATGTGTCATGCATCTTATGCACTACTTGTCTGAAGCAGTTTTCCAGTGACTCAACTTCTACTGTGCTTTGTCATTGTGACTCTGCAATTTCTGATACAAATTTCCAGTGTGGACCCTTAACTGAAGTGATTTTTTTTTCGACGCGACTCATTTCTTTTCGATGTGCAGGGGCGCCGTCAATTTTAAACGCAGACGCAGAAACAAACTGTCCTCCATTAGGTTATTATACCGATCAATTTAATATAAATGTGACTAGAAGAATGCTAAGTTCCCAGGCCTGCTTTGGACAACGCTGACATTACATGCGACTGCAAACCATGTCATGTTGTTTTGCATTGCAATAGTTATGCATGTGTAATGGGTCAAATGTTTATGTTTTATTTTTTCTCATACGAGGGTGTTAAGATGGTTTTTCTTGGGGGTACTAGAGCATGCTAGCCTCTCCCTAGCACCACTCATGCCATTGTGACCATATCTCATCTACTCTGATGCAATATACCAACGTGACTTGTCTACTCCAAGTGTGACTCATTTTATCTACTCCATTTATTGTTTCTTCACTCTTTATGTATTCGGACTGGCAAAAGACATGTTTGGGTAAAATCTTACATAGGTTTTAGTATAATATTGTTCAATAATGACAAAAAAGACAAAGACAAAAAAGCAGAAAGTGCTTTTGCCTTGTTTTTAACCACTAGAAAAATGCATTTCAACCTGAAAACTAGTTTAAAAGCCCAGACTTTGAACACAGTAACATCTAACGAAGGTAAATCGAGGTTTAGCTAAATATTCAATCTGTAATGAATGCAAGTAAGTAATAAATGCAAATGCATTAAGTCGCATCGTTGTCATTTTTTTCCAAGACAAAACACAAACCCCTCATTTAGACAGGATTTATGACAATCTTTATTGTCTTCAGTAACATAACATGTCAAATGGTGTCACTGTCAGAACACCTGACGTTTTACTGCATCGAAATAAATGAACGACGAGTCAGTAATACTCTCATCATTAGCTGAATGTGAAGGATGTTAGCAGCGCAATTTCACTTTAGCTCTTACTGCTGTAAAAATTCCCCAAGCCCAATGAACACGTGAACCGGAGTTCTTCCCGGACGTCTAAGAAACAAAAATAAATCCATTTGACAAAGTCTGAATGCTGTTGAAGTAAGAAAAGGTTTTACACTTCATATAAAAATAAAAATATACATTCATGTATCCGTTTAAAAAAAGCTCATGGAATGGTCTGTAGTCCCTGCACTGAGGTCTGAGGTCCTGCGGGTCGTGTTAAGGCACTTGATCGGCTGATCGGCTTCTCGTCTGGTTTGGTCTCGGTGATTCTGGTCTGGTTTGGCTGAGCCAAGTGTTTCACAGCTTCCAGTTCATACGGGTGTTAGAGTCTGCAAAGGAAGTTAAAACGGACCCAAATGAACTTTGTTCCAGCATACAGTAGCAGCAGTGTCTCTATACGCCATTGCCTCGGCTGTATGTGAAAGTAAATGTAATCTGTCAAAGTAATCTTCAAAATTGTAAATGAAGTTATTGTCTCCAAAAAGAAAGAAATAAACTCTTTATAGCCGAAATGAATCGCTAGTAAACTTGAATCTCCCTAACGACATTTTACGGACGACTGCAGTATGTGGCAGACATCTTTAAAATGCTTTGAATGAATCGTTTGAGAATCGCTGGACAACGAGGTGACGTTAAACACCTTGAGGAGAATCCCAAAACAACGTTAGGAGCCTTAAACATGGCATAATAAAGGAAATAAAAATATCTGATATGCACATGAACTTATGCGAACCTTTAAAATATTTAGTGTTTTAGGCCCATTTCGTAATTTAACCTCGTTCACATTTAGTGTTTTTCTCTCAGTTTCACAAAATAATAACAAAAGTTAAACCAGTGACTAGCATCCTTTTTTTTGTAAATCAAGCTTTCCTATCTAGAT
This sequence comes from Puntigrus tetrazona, assembly GCF_018831695.1. Classification (NCBI taxonomy): domain Eukaryota; kingdom Metazoa; phylum Chordata; class Actinopteri; order Cypriniformes; family Cyprinidae; genus Puntigrus; species Puntigrus tetrazona. Next base: position 597,599 of record NW_025047824.1, read on the forward strand.
GCATAAGTGGATGAAAATGTAACAATTAATTAAATGCTAAACATGTCAGATAAAAATACATGTGTATGAATTATTAAAAATGTCCAACTAAGATCCATATAAAAAATATATCAACAATATTATTAATATTATATAAATATTTATATTTAAAAAAATAGATTTTCTATCACTATTAAATGATTAACTAAAAACAAAATAAAACATTAAACAGAGGAAAAAGTGTATTTGTGACTATTACGTGACTTAATAAATCAACATAGAACTACAAACATGCAAATGTGTTTTTAAATATTAAGTTAAATATTAAGGTATACTTTAAGTACCTATTTAGACACAAAAGGGATTCTGACTGACAAATACAATTAATTAATTCATTATTTAAAATTAAAGAGAATAGTGCACTTAATTGTTACATATTTAAGTTGTTTTAAATTAAAACTACATTAATAGAAAACGTCCATAGGTTTTGGTCAAATCGGTGCGCGCTTCACCTTCTGTCTGCCGCTCATCCACGCTTTGATGGAGGGCACTAAGATGCTTCCCAGCAGGATCTGAGCAGGATGATAGATCAACAGAGGCACTGATATCAGAGACAGATGCTCATATCCCTCGAACACGATCTTCAGCATGGGAATACCTGCACGAACACACATCGAGGGTGAGTTTTCAGCTAGAGAATGGAGCAAACCGTTAATATCTGCTTTACTGCGTTTTACCTAAAGTGAGGGATTTATGAGTGGCACAAAACATGATGGCAACCGAATCAGCCGCGGTGAAACCGGAGGACTTCCTGAAAACATCACACACGTATAAACGGAGTAACACGCGTCATGCGGCCAATCAAATGGAAGCAAAACGCGGCTTAAGCATACCGTGGAAACCAACAAGGAAAGGCAAAGCAATGGTGTTTTTTGCGAAATATGTTTCTCACCTTGTAGACAAGAAAAATATCAGGGCCATGAAGCTCAACTGAATGGAAAACACTGAAAAATAGGAGAGAGAAAAAAAAAGAACAATATCAAAATGATGTTAATATAAAGGACCCTGGACCACAAAACTAGTCATAAGGGTCGATTTATTGAAACCTGAAATAATAAATAAGCTTTCCACCAATGTATGGTTTGTTAGTCCAGGACTGATTGGCTGAGATTTGACTATTTGAAAAACTTGATATTGAGAAAATCGCTTTTAAAGTTGTCTAAATTAAGTTCTTAGCCATGCATATTAGCGTTGTCGAATGTTTACTTGCAATTAATTTCATAAAAGTTTTAATTACATGCATACATTTCTATTCATATCATTTATATTATAAATAAATATATTTAATATAAAAACATTGCATATTTTGTATTGCATATCGAGTGACATTTACAGTGAAATGGAGAGATGGTTCTCACCCCTCGATATACTATGTAAACTAAATGGTTTATTTAAATGTGATTAATGCATATTACTAATCTAAAATTACAATGTCATATATTTACGGTAGGAAATTCACAAAAGATATTCATGGAACACGATCTTTACTTAATATCCTAATGACTTTTGCCATATAGTGCATTTTGGATATTGCCACAAATATCCTTCAGGTTTCGTGCTCCAGAGTCACACGGCTTTCTTGCACTGAAAACGCCGCACTCACAGATGAAGACGACGACGAGCAGGCTCAGGTGGTCCAGCTCTATGTTGGGGTTGGAGAAAGTGTCGCAGAAGGTGGTGTAGATGATCATGAGCAGGACGACGCTGCTCACCGTCCCGAACGGAGGCTTCCGGCGATCCAGACACTCTCTCAGGAACCTCCTGCACACCTAAAGACATGCTCAGTCTGAGTATTAACCTCACTTCTGCTGATAAATCATTTAGGATAGAAACGTTAACACTCCTAGTCCTTCTTACAGGCACCATTTGCCATTTTTAGCATGTGAAAGGAGGTTCAGTCCATTGATTTTCCACCAAAAGGCAGATTAATTTATTGTTGGTTTCTTTGGCTGCATCATAGATAACGTAAAACAGTTTACTGAAACAACTCACTCACCTGTCCGACTATGAGCGGGACGACCACCGTCATGAAGAGCTGCGAGAAGATGGAGGAGAACGGGACAGAAGACGAGGAGCCCAGCTATAAACATACACACACACACAAAAACTATATAGGACAGCCCTAAAAACACGCTAACTGTTCAGCATTTTCACAATGAACATAAGTAACAAATAACATGAAGAGCTTTACTCACGAACACCAGGAGCAGAAGAGGAGTGACCACGATCCCCTGCAGACAGGACAGAGAAACGTGACTCCTCCACATTACACTTTCATTTCTTTGTTCTTTTGTTTGACTATTTGTGTCTTTTCTCCTCCCTTTATAACACTCTGTGTTATCAGACTTACCAGAAAACTCCCAAATGCAGAATTGAAAATGGCTGCAGCCTGTAAAGAAAAAAATACATATGTGTATAATCATATACTTCAAAAATATTTATCTACTATGTTCACTAAATATTGTGATTGCCTGTTTGTAAAGTTAGGATTTGTAGAACCATGTGTGATTATAACGACGTGACAGGAGTTCTAACGAAATCCATTCGTAAAGATGTAGAAGTAGTGATGTTGATACACTTGTGGTAAAAATATTTGGAAAGCTGTGATTACTGTAATAGAACGTGTAGGAATGTGTTTGTGAATTTGTGATAGTTGTAATTGAATTTGTTTGTAAAGTTATGAAGGGATGTGTTTGTAAAGTTGTGATGTAATGTGTTTGTAAAGTGGTGATTGTTGTGATGGAATGTGTTTGTGAATTTGTGATAGTTGTAATTGAATTTTTTTGTAAAGTTGTAATTGAATTTGTTTGTAAAGTTGTGATGGAATGTGTTTGTAAAGTTGTGATTGTTGTAACTGAATTTGTAAAGTTGTGAAGGGGTGTGTTTGTAAAGTTGTGATGAAATGTGTTTGTAAAGTGGTGATTGTTGTGAAAGAATCTGTTTGTGAAGTTGTGATGTAATGTGCTTGTAAAGTTGTGATTGTTGTAACTGAATTTGTTTGTAAAGTTGTGATAGCGTGGGGTGTTTTGAAAAGTGCATTAAATGTTGATCAAATTTGTGAACATGTGATCATTGTGCTGAAATGCATTTGTAAAGTTGTGATATTTCCGATTGCATAAGTTGTTACCCATATGAAGGAATGTATTAGTAAAGTTGTGAATATTTTGATTAATGTATTTGTAAAGTTGTAAGTGCTGCTATGGAATGTGTGCATTGAGTTTATTGTGATGAAATGCATTTGTAAATGTGTCTGTTACCCATATGAAGGGATATATTGTGATTGTTATAACTATTTTTTTGTAAAATTGTGATTTTTGTAATTAAATGTGTTTGTTAAATTTTAAATAAATTATTATGGATGATTGTGCCACTGTGACAACTATAATGAAATATTTTAATTTGTAATGTTTAATTTGTAAAAGGGGATTATTAGTTATTTATTATTATTATTGTTCCGTTGGAAAGTTGTTGTTTTTCCAACAATGTGATTATAAACATTATCATGGTTTTACACCGTGGCTTGCTTGTACAGTTTTATGATGTATTACATGTTGTATCGTTTATTTACCTCATTTCCTCCTACAGCTTTAGTGAGGATAACAGCAGAGGAAACAGGAGGAGGCATACAAGCAACCGTCTGCAACCTGAGAGAGAGAGACGTTAGTAAATAATAAACACACACAACTTTGCATTTAATCCACAATGTTCTCCCCACCGTATCCAGACGGGAGCCAGCGACACACTGCTATAATCACCACAAGTCACAAATTTCATCGAATGGTTGACCCATAATCCGAAATGTCCAAAAGAGTGTTCTGTCTGTGAAAGACCGTGTGGAGGTGAACGCAACGACTCTCCGGCGGGAAAATAACCAAAAAGCGTCAACACGCAAGACCTCTGAGATCCGGTTACGCTCAGCACAAACCTACCATTCAGCCGAGCGGTGGACAGGTAGAGAGGGTGACTGTGTACGAGGAGGACGACTGAAAACACACACACACACACTCACACACTCACCCTCTGAGAAGCCACTCGTTGATCGCCGTCAGGGCCAGAACTTTGAGAAGGAGCCAAATGGCGATGGGGAAAAATACCAGCGTGAACGTCTGGACGAAGAAATGCAACTTCACGTGCATCAAAGCGCTGGCTAGCTCCTGAAAACAGAGCAAAATAGGCATTCAGGGTTTTTTTTTTAATATCTCTAAAATACCAAAGACCAAACAGGCGCCGTCGTACCTCCGTTTTCAAAGACAAGCCGCTGTTAAAGAAAATAACGGATACCGCAACATAGGTGATCGTGATCTCTGGCCGAAGAGGACCTGAAAGAGAACAGACTTGTTGACGTGTTTGTAAAATGGTGTTTTTCTTCGAAGCTTGGTTGTCTTCGAACACTATGAATACTACAGTTTATGAACAATAACAGTAATTCAGTATCACGTGCATCACAGTAACCTCAATGGAGAGACAGTGGGTTTTTAAAGTCTAAAGAAACTGATATACTGTGGTTAGATTTCTATGTTAGATGGAAAACAAACATACTGATCATTCCCGATCAACCCAACTTTCCCATAGAGATATATAAACCCAAATGCTTTCTACCCGTCACATTCAAAGCTGTTTCAAACTACCACGGCAATGCTTAAAAGTTCGCTCGTGCATATAAACAGGCTGCAATACAAATTTTCTCCTCGAACAGGATTATTCAGATCCGGGTGCTGCGTGCAACGTGTCACAATGACAGCTACACCTAAAACCATCACCATCAGCCCGTGGACCCCACGACACCGTCAAGATCAACTTCATCACGACCCCACGCATTAAGACCGAGACAATCAAACACATCTGACCGCAAATGATGCAATTACTCCATACACTTTATGTCAACGCGCAAACAAACAATCAGTCGCCGATCGCTCCCTTGTTTTATCACATATTCGTGCAAGAAGTTCATTAGACGCATTATACGCTGTATAATCAACGCGTTGAATGACTTGAAAGTTTCTCCAGACATTAGACGGGGTTCGAGCGCGCTCACCTCCTTTCGCCCCCGCGGACGGCGCGAGCTTGGCGCACGCGATGACGAGCACTATACCGATGATGAACCATTCTTTACGCGCGCGAGCGACGAGACCCATCGCCCATCAAACCCGACGGGCGGCCAAAAGCGGACGAGCGGAGTCCGTCGAGCCTCTCTCTTCCGGACACACGCGCGATACCGTAACGACCGGAGCACGAGCGCGGGCGCTTCGCGGGGCGTCTGAGCGCGGCAGGCCCCGCCCCCTCCTCTCAGCGAAAGAGGCGGCGATACCAAACATGACGCGTCTGCTGCTGTCGCGTTAAATAATCAAATGTGCTTAGAATCGCCCGCGTTTGCGTTTAACGTGAGAAAAGCGATGGCTTATGAATATTAAGCAGACCGTAATGACTCGCGCCAGAGCGCACGCGAATGTGAACGCACGGCTATACGGTAATCTTTTTGGTTTTAAATAAACCATTCTTGAAAATAGGATTAAAATTGAATATGAATGTCATATAATTTAACATGTTGCTGGTTAAAACGTGAAACGCAGGTAAACATTTTGCTTAACTGAAATCCAGCTGAAAATGTTGAACAATGATAAAGCCTTATTTTTGCAATTATTTTTTTTTTAAGAAGTGATCAAGGCAACCATCCCATGCAAAGTTGAGCACGATTTCGCGGTTCATTTTATCTTCAAATCGTTAAAAGGGACGCACCGAACTCCGTCCCGGATCCGGTTCCACAGAGTTCCGTCTATTTCTGTGCATCCGCTGCCTGTAGATTTAAGGGAAGATTCAAACTACGGCTTAAATCTCTGTATGTGTTAATTAAGTCGTATCACGTTGTTGCAAGAAAAGAATGAAAAAAAATGACTCCCACGTTTCTTCCAGAAACCAGACAGACAGAAGAGCACGCGCTTGACTTGAGTCCCTGTACAATCACAGGAATATATCACAATAACTCTCTAGCGCCACCTAGTGAACTAATAAAGAACTACACTCCTTCACGCCTTCCCGTGGTCCTAATAACGCAATTATTTTAAAAAAGTGGTTTAAATGCAAAATAGAAACTGCTCCTCTATCGAATTAATTACTTTCATGCATTAACACGCGCACTTGACTATATATGGGAATTATATAAATTGACACCAAACCATATATTATGAAAACTATATAACAATCAAAAATAACAATCAAAACAGCTATAATGGTGTGACACTGCTTTAGAAAGGATAGACTGAATCTTTCTCTAATTCCCAGCATGAAGTAATAAGTGTTATTGTATTTTATGCGCAGTGGAAAAAAGTACCAGGCCTTTCATTCAGGACAGATAAACCAGCGGGTGCTAAAGCATCTATGACTTGGACCTTAAAAAACTGTAGCGTTTTATATGTGAGGTGAATTTTTCAACCTCCTAGCATTTGGAAAGAACCTTACCTTCGACCAATAAACGCGCTCCATGGACTCTGGCCCCGCCTAGGGGCCGGGTCAGAGTCAATGGAGCGCGTTTATTAGTTTCCCGTTTCCCGTGCGCTTGGCATCGGCGTCTAGCACCCCGTCTAGCAATCCAGTCGGACACTGCGACAAGTAAGTCGATACACTATCGTATATTTTTTTGTGCTAACCTCCACAAACGAGTAGCTTGTAAAACGTGAGAAATGTGAGCAGAGTGGAGTTAAAAGTATTTGTGTAAATGTGTGTGTTGTTTATTGTAGCCTATGGATGTATTGCTGTTAGTTGTGGCTCGTGAACTGTTTAACAGTAAAGCTGCCGCGGTACAAAAAAAAATCAAACAAAAAAAACAGCAAATTCTGAACTTTTTGTCTTGTTTTATGTAGTTTAGTGGGTTTCTGTTTTGCTCTAATCAGTGTTAAGTGACACTACGATCCAGTCCGGGGTTTGAGCTCGTTATAGTACGAGTACGCGCAAAGCATCAGTCCGGGTTTTTTTTTTTATTAAGGTTTAAGGTTTATTTAGAGCTTTACGTCCTCAAACACTTTGTAAAGTCACAGAGTAATGGTACAATTTATTCAATCCGATAACTTCTTTCTATAATAATTGCACAAAGCACTTTGCACAGAGTATCATCAGGTAACCCTGTTCAAAGACAGATGGCGCTATATAACACCTGTGTGTGTGTGTGTGTGTGTGTGTGTGTGTGTGTGTGTGTGTGTGTGTGTGTGTTCAGTGTGTTCAGTCACACGAGTCTGTTCTTCAGTCTTCTTCTGTCTGTCTGCTGCCTGGAGGAGGATGATGACTTCTGCCTTTCCCTCTCGGAGTACGTCTACTACTGTTTTTCTTAAAAAACGTGGTATTTATGCGTTCATTAGTTCCAGAATAAATATAACACTCGGTGTTTAAGATGTGTTTTTATCTTCTCTATATAGATATCTCTCTCCCTGTTGAGGAGACCAGACCAGAACTATCCCAGAGTTCAGTGCGTCCGTGTTTACTCACTGAGGAGGAGGAGGAGGATGAAGAGAAGAGCAATCATTGGCTTTTCATTAATCGAATCACTGTATCACTCGTTCATTCTAAATCATTTTAATATATTTCTATATATATATATTTGAGAAGTAGGTGTCTCGTGGTCATGCTGACCTACAAAGAGATTTTTCCCATATCTCCCTTCATATACCTTCACACACCCTGCTCAATTAAAAAAGACTTATTTTGTCCGGGCAGTGCCTTATAACAGAAAATGATGTCCTTAAATGAAGAACGATGTTACTTTTGCTGTTTCTTCTTATACTTTTTATATTTGTCATTGTATTCTTCTCTTTATACTGTTCAGTGCTTTGATGCAACCTGTGTTGTTAAAAGCGCTGTATAAATAAAAATGATCGATCGATTGATATTTTGTGCCGCGATATATTTCTGCATTGGCCAAATAAAGACATCTTTCCCTTATATCCTCTCAAGGTTGTTGAATGGATGATTTTAAATAAACCATTCTTGAAAATAGGATCACAGGAATATATCACAATAACTCTCTGGCGCCACCTAGTGAACTAATAAAGAACTACACTCGTTCATAATAACGCAATTATTAAAAAAAAAAAGTGATTTAGGTATTTGTGAATGAAACGTGAATAATTTTGTAACTTAAGAGAAGTCTATATATAATACACAGTTTACAGAATAATATCAGAACTAATATATAATTTAACTGATACATGAAGACATAAGAAAATATGCAAATGAGTGTATATTTAATTTCTTCATTGGTCTTCTCAAATTTCTCTTCTTTTTCTCTTCAAGGTTATATTCTCACTCCTGAAGCCCCAGAATCGGTTTGCCATGAAAGAGCAAAGCCCTTTTAAAGCGAACAAGTACACAATGCATATTTTAGGCCAAATGAGTTAGACAACGTCCAATAAACCTTTGACAAAGACGCGATTAAAAGCCCAAACCTAATCAAAAGCCCCAGTTATGTTCTGTGTGAGTCGCTGGAGGACTTTTCGACGCTTTTATATTTGAAAATTACTTCATTTTAAAACACGAACGCAGCATTTGTTGTTGTTGTTGTTGTTGCTAAACTTAGCTTTTATTTATTTTATTTTATTATTACTTTTTCATCTTGCAAAACAACATTAAAACACACGTTATATATAAAAAGGACTTAAATGTTTTAAATGTTTTATTAATTTATCTTTTTTTCTAATAAAAGTCATCACCTCGTGCTGTATTTTCCCTGACAAAAAAACATAACATTTTTTAGCCCCGCCCCCTTGTTCAGTTCTCCAGTGCGTCTCTATCCCGCCCTCTAGTCCCGCCATTGGTCAGTTCTTTAGTGCGTCACTATCCCGCTCTCTAGTCCCGCCCCTTGTGCTCAGTGCCGGTGTCTATCATGCCCCCTTGGTAAGTTCTCTAGCAGTTCTGGAATCGCGTCGGACACCGCGACAAGTAAGTCGATACATTATCGTATATTTTATTCGTGCAAACCTCCACAAACTGGTAGCTTGTAACACGTGAGAAACTTGAGCAGAGTGAAGTTAAAAGTATTTGTTTTGAATGTTAGTTGTGGCTCGTGAACTGTTTAACAGTAAAGCTGCCGCGGTACAAAAAAAATAAATAAAACAATCAAACAGCAATTCTGAACTTTTTGTCGTGTTTTATGTAGTTTAGTGGGTTTCTGTTTTGCTCTAATCAGTGTTAAGTGACACTACGTTCCAGTCCGGGGTTTGAGCTCGTTATAGTACGAGTACGCGCAAAGCATCAGTCCGGGTTGAGCTCGTTACAGTAAGTACGAGTACGCGCAAAACATCTGTCCGGGGTTTTTTTTATTAAGGTTTAAGGTTTATTTAGAGCTTTACGTCCTCAAACACTTTATAAAATCACAGAGTAATGGTACAATTTATTCAATCCGATAACTTCTTTTTATAATAATTGTACATAAATAGGGTAAGCGTAACACTTTGCACAGAGTATCATCAGGTAACCCTGTTCAAAGACAGATGGCGCTATATAACACCTGTGTGTGTGTGTGTGTGTGTGTGTGTGTGTGTGTGTGTGTGTGTGTGTGTGTGTGTGTGTTCAGTGTGTTCAGTCACACGAGTCTGTTCTTCAGTCTTCTTCTGTCTGTCTGCTGCCTGGAGGAAGATGATGACTTCTGTCTTTCCCTCTCGGAGTACGTCTACTACTGTTTTTCTTAAAAAACGTGGTATTTATTCGTTCATTAGTCCCAGAATAAATATAACACTCGGTGTTTAAGATGTGTTTTTATCTTCTCTATATAGATATCTCTCTCTCTGTTGAGGAGACCAGACCAGAACTATCCCAGAGTTCAGTGCGTCCGTGTTTACTCACTGAGGAGGAGGAGGAGGATGAAGAGCAATCATTGGCTTTTCATTAATCGAATCACTGTATCACTCGTTCATTCTAAATCATTTCTAATATATTTCTATATATATATATTTGAGAAGTAGGTGTCTCGTGGTCATGCTGACCTACAAAGAGATTTTTCTCATATCTCCCTTCATATACCTTCACACACCCTGCTCAATTAAAAAAGACTTTTATTTTGTCCGAGCAGTGCCTTATAACAGAAAATGATGTCCTTAAATGAAGAACGATGTTACTTTTGCTATTTCTTCTTATACTTCTTATATTTGTCATTGTATTCTTCTCTTTATACTGTTCAGTGCTTTGATGCAACCTGTGTTGTTAAAAGCGCTGTATAAATAAAAATGATTGATAGATATTTTGTGCCGCGATATATCTCTGCTTTGGCCAAATAAAGACATCTTTCCCTTATATCCTCTCAAGGTTGTTGAATGGATGATTTTAAATAAACCATTCTTGAAAATAGGATCACAGGAATATATCACAATAACTCTCTGGCGCCACCTAGTGAACTAATAAAGAACTACACTCGTTCATAATAACGCAATTATTAAAAAAAAAAGTGATTTAGGTATTTTTGAATGAAACGTGAATAATTTTGTAACTTAAGAGAAGTCTATATATAATACACAGTATACAGAATAATATCAGAATATATAATTTAACTGATACATGAAGACATAAGAAAATATGCATATGAGTGTATATTTAATTTCTTCATTGTTCTTCTCAAATTTCTCTTCTTTTTCTCTTCAAGGTTATATTCTCACTCCTGAAGCCCCAGAATCGGTTTGCCATGAAAGAGCAAAGCCCTTTTAAAGCGAACAAGTACACAATGCATATTTTAGGCCAAATGAGTTAGACAACGTCCAATAAACCTTTGACAAAGACGCGATTAAAAGCCCAAACCTAATCAAAAGCCCCAGTTATGTTCTGTGTGAGTCGCTGGAGGACTTTTCGACGCTTTTATATTTGAAAATTACTTCATTTTAAAACACGAACCCAGCATTTGTTGTTGTTGTTGTTGTTGCTAAACTTAGCTTTTATTTTATTATTACTTTTTCATCTTGCAAAACATTAAAACACACGTTATAGATAAAAAGGACTGACCTGCTCGTGTTTTAAATGTTTTATCGATTTATCATTTTTTTTCTCTAATAAAAGTCATCACCTCGTGCTGTATTTTGCCTGACAAAAAAAAAACATAGTTTTGCTGTGTGACTTTTTAGACACAAAAATCTATTATAATAAATACTATTGCCTTATGAAGACTGCATACCTATATATATATATATATATATATATATATATATATATATATATATATATATATATGTCACGATTCGAGAGAGACGAGGCAGGCAGACGAGGCAGGCAGACAGAGAACACTTGAATAGATTTAATAAAACGTAGGAGTGGCGAAACGCCGAGCAAACATTTGCTCAAAACATAAGTAAAACACAATGCGAATACTCAAGTGCAGAAATTCCGTATTCGAAAGGGGTATTCCTCAGGAAATCGCTAGAGATAGCGCAGGCAGAAGCTTGTGGAGGTGACCTCAAACCCACGACTGGGCTTTCGGTGTATATATGGGGTTGAAGTGATTACTGACAGGTGTGGTGAACAAGTGAATTCCGGAGATGATGAGCGGGTGATTGGCGTGGGAGACGGTGATCTGGCGGGTGTGTTTGTATATATAATATATATATATATATATATATATATATATATATATATATATATATATATATATATATAATCTCGCTCTAATCATTTACTAATAATACTAATTATTTAAAAAAACATATATACATTTAATTATGATATATAATACATCTAACAATCTCTAAAAACCAAATATTATGAAAACTTGAAAAATAACAATCAAAACAGCTATAATGGTGTGACACTGCTTTAGAAAGGATAGACCGAATCTTTCTCTAATTCCCAGCATGAAGTAATAAGTGTTATTGTATTTAATGCGCAGTGGAAAAAGTACCAGGCCTTTCATTCAGGACAGATAAACCAGCGGGTGCTAAAGCATCTTTGACTTGGACCTTAAAAAACTGTAGCGTTTTATGTGTGACATGAATTTTTCAACCTCCTAGCATTTGGAAAGAACCTTACCTTCGACCAATAAACGCGCTCCATGGACTCTGGCCCCGCCCCTATGCGCCTAGGGGCGGGGTCAGAGTCAATGGAGCGCGTTTATTGGTTTCCCGTTTCCCGTGCGCTTGGCATCGGCGTCTAGCACCCCGTCTAGCAATCCAGTCGGACACTGCGACAAGTAAGTCGATACACTATCGTATATTTTTTTGTGCTAACCTCCACAAACGAGTAGCTTGTAAAACGTGAGAAATGTGAGCAGAGTGGAGTTAAAAGTATCTGTGTAAATGTGTGTGTTGTTTATTGTAGCCTATGGATGTATTGCTGTTAGTTGTGGCTCGTGAACTGTTTAACAGTAAAGCTGCCGCGGTACAAAAAAAAATCAAACAAAAAAAACAGCAAATTCTGAACTTTTTGTCTTGTTTTATGTAGTTTAGTGGGTTTCTGTTTTGCTCTAATCAGTGTTAAGTGACACTACGTTCCAGTCCGGGGTTTGAGCTCGTTACAGTAAGTACGAGTACGCGCAAAGCATCTGTCCGGGGTTTTTTTTATTAAGGTTTAAGGTTTATTTAGAGCTTTACGTCCTCAAACACTTTGTAAAGTCACAGAGTAATGGTACAATTTATTCAATCCGATAACTTCTTTCTATAATAATTGCACATAGCACTTTGCACAGAGTATCATCAGGTAACCCTGTTCAAAGACAGATGGCGCTATATAACACCTGTGTGTGTGTGTGTGTGTGTGTGTGTGTGTGTGTGTGTGTGTGTGTTCAGTGTGTTCAGTCACACGAGTCTGTTCTTCAGTCTTCTTCTGTCTGTCTGCTGCCTGGAGGAGGATGATGACTTCTGCCTTTCCCTCTCGGAGTACGTCTACTACTGTTTTTCTTAAAAAACGTGGTATTTATTCGTTCATTAGTTCCAGAATAAATATAACACTCGGTGTTTAAGATGTGTTTTTATCTTCTCTATATAGATATCTCTCTCCCTGTTGAGGAGACCAGACCAGAACTATCCCAGAGTTCAGTGCGTCCGTGTTTACTCACTGAGGAGGAGGAGGAGGATGAAGAGCAATCATTGGCTTTTCATTAATCGAATCACTGTATCACTCGTTCATTCTAAATCATTTTAATATATTTCTATATATATATATTTGAGAAGTAGGTGTCTCGTGGTCATGCTGACCTACAAAGAGATTTTTCCCATATCTCCCTTCATATACCTTCACACACCCTGCTCAATTAAAAAAGACTTATTTTGTCCGGGCAGTGCCTTATAACAGAAAATGATGTCCTTAAATGAAGAACGATGTTACTTTTGCTGTTTCTTCTTATACTTTTTATATTTGTCATTGTATTCTTCTCTTTATACTGTTCAGTGCTTTGATGCAACCTGTGTTGTTAAAAGCGCTGTATAAATAAAAATGATCGATCGATTGATATTTTGTGCGCGATATATTTCTGCATTGGCCAAATAAAGACATCTTTCCCTTATATCCTCTCAAGGTTGTTGAATGGATGATTTTAAATAAACCATTCTTGAAAATAGGATCACAGGAATATATCACAATAACTCTCTGGCGCCACCTAGTGAACTAATAAAGAACTACACTCGTTCATAATAACGCAATTATTAAAAAAAAAAAGTGATTTAGGTATTTGTGAATGAAACGTGAATAATTTTGTAACTTAAGAGAAGTCTATATATAATACACAGTTTACAGAATAATATCAGAACTAATATATAATTTAACTGATACATGAAGACATAAGAAAATATGCAAATGAGTGTATATTTAATTTCTTCATTGGTCTTCTCAAATTTCTCTTCTTTTTCTCTTCAAGGTTATATTCTCACTCCTGAAGCCCCAGAATCGGTTTGCCATGAAAGAGCAAAGCCCTTTTAAAGCGAACAAGTACACAATGCATATTTTAGGCCAAATGAGTTAGACAACGTCCAATAAACCTTTGACAAAGACGCGATTAAAAGCCCAAACCTAATCAAAAGCCCCAGTTATGTTCTGTGTGAGTCGCTGGAGGACTTTTCGACGCTTTTATATTTGAAAATTACTTCATTTTAAAACACGAACGCAGCATTTGTTGTTGTTGTTGTTGTTGCTAAACTTAGCTTTTATTTATTTTATTTTATTATTACTTTTTCATCTTGCAAAACAACATTAAAACACACGTTATATATAAAAAGGACTTAAATGTTTTAAATGTTTTATTAATTTATCTTTTTTTCTAATAAAAGTCATCACCTCGTGCTGTATTTTCCCTGACAAAAAACATAACATTGTTAGCCCCGCCCCCTTGTTCAGTTCTCCAGTGCGTCACTATCCCGCTCTCTAGTCCCGCCCCTTGTGCTCAGTGCCGGTGTCTATCATGCCCCCTTGGTATGTTCTCTAGCAGTTCTGGAATCGCGTCGGACACCGCGACAAGTAAGTCGATACATTATCGTATATTTTATTCGTGCAAACCTCCACAAACTGGTAGCTTGTAACACGTGAGAAACTTGAGCAGAGTGAAGTTAAAAGTATTTGTTTTGAATGTTAGTTGTGGCTCGTGAACTGTTTAACAGTAAAGCTGCCGCGGTACAAAAAAAATAAATAAAACAATCAAACAGCAATTCTGAACTTTTTGTCTTGTTTTATGTAGTTTAGTGGGTTTCTGTTTTGCTCTAATCAGTGTTAAGTGACACTACGATCCAGTCCGGGGTTTGAGCTCGTTATAGTACGAGTACGCGCAAAGCATCAGTCCGGGTTGAGCTCGTTACAGTAAGTACGAGTACGCGCAAAACATCTGTCCGGGGTTTTTTTTATTAAGGTTTAAGGTTTATTTAGAGCTTTACGTCCTCAAACACTTTGTAAAGTCACAGAGTAATGGTACAATTTATTCAATCCGATAACTTCTTTTTATAATAATTGTACATAAATAGGGTAAGCGTAACACTTTGCCCAGAGTATCATCAGGGAAACCCTGTTCAAAGACAGATGGCGCTATATAACACCTGTGTGTGTGTGTGTGTGTGTGTGTGTGTGTGTGTGTGTGTGTGTGTGTGTTCAGTGTGTTCAGTCACACGAGTCTGTTCTTCAGTCTTCTTCTGTCTGTCTGCTGCCTGGAGGAAGATGATGACTTCTGTCTTTCCCTCTCGGAGTACGTCTACTACTGTTTTTCTTAATAAACGTGTTATTTATTCGTTCATTAGTTCCAGAATAAATATAACACTCGGTGTTTAAGCTGTGTTTTTATCTTCTCTATATAGATATCTCTCTCTCTGTTGAGGAGACCAGACCAGAACTATCCCAGAGTTCAGTGCGTCCGTGTTTACTCACTGAGGAGGAGGAGGAGGATGAAGAGCAATCATTGGCTTTTCATTAATCGAATCACTGTATCACTCGTTCATTCTAAATCATTTTAATATATTTCTATATATATATATTTGAGAAGTAGGTGTCTCGTGGTCATGCTGACCTACAAAGAGATTTTTCTCATATCTCCCTTCATATACCTTCACACATCCTGCTCAATTAAAAAAGACTTTTATTTTGTCCGAGCAGTGCCTTATAACAGAAAACGATGTCCTTAAATGAAGAACGATGTTACTTTTGCTATTTCTTCTTATACTTTTTATATTTGTCATTGTATTCTTCTCTTTATACTGTTCAGTGCTTTAATGCAACCTGTGTTCTTAAAAGCGCTGTATAAATAAAAATGATCGATCGATTGATATTTTGTGCCGCAATATATTTCTGCATTGGCCAAATAAAGACATCTTTCTCTTATATCCGTCTCAAGGTTGTTGTTATTTTATTGTTGACCGTTATTTTGTTAGTTGAGCTGTATTTATGACCACATTTTTACCTCTGAAGATAAGTGCATTTAAATAAACGTAAAACAAAACCGTATTTCAACTGTGCAAACTTTATAAATGCTAAGCAAACGTTTACGAAACTACAGTTATATGGCAGAGCGGTTATTACTGTCGTCTTGAGTCAGGAAAGAAGACGGATTCGGTTTGCAGGTTCAGCGCTAATTTATTTAAACCACAAAAAACAAGATGACTAGTCTGGGCAGCAAAAGAGTTCCTGAGATAACAAATATGATAAGAAGTTAAACTGTGTCAGAACAAATGGTATGTGATGGATTGCAGCTAACCACAGATTCAGACAGAATAAACCACATGAATACTTTGTTGAATAATTACCAAGAATCAGTCTTTTTTTCGCGGATGCTCTCCAAAACAAGATTTTGTACGCATTTCTCCGTTTATTAAATGACTATAATATCAGAAATCTTATAAAATTAGTGAACACATTGCATTACACCAAATACATGAAATAATGTTTTTTAATACCGACTCAAAATATTACAGTGTGTGTGTGTATATATATATATATATATATATATATATATATATATATATATATATATATATATGACGAATCCGGGATAGAAACGAATCTTTTATCAATGGAACGGAGAAAAGTGTTAAGATGGGTGAATGGAATTTATTTTAGCTGTATTAAAATTAAATTAAAAAAATTAAACGAAGCATTGGTAGACTGCTGGAAAGTTACTGTAAATATAAATACTATAAACTCACCATGTATTTTGTTAACTAAACGTTCTTGAATTTCTCAAATTAAGCTACTTACGTATCTTTAATCAGGCTCCTACCGAGTTAACATTTTACTTGAGTTAAACTTCATTCAAGCTAAACATCTAAAAAGAAAGACGTAGCCGGGGTTTAACTGGATGGCGGTCCTGTTCGTTTAGTAGCTGTGTGCTTTTGCCTTTAATCAAATAAATACGTTTCGGATTCGGATTCAATCCATTTAACTGGCGTTTGCAAACAACAAAACAAAATCGAAGGCGACTTGAATCCGTTTTCCTTTCTACGAGCGGTAATTAGTTCAAGACAAACTGTCACGAGCACGGCCCGAAATCAACCCGGTCAGAACAAAATCTGCAACTCAAAAATAATAGGTAATAATGTCTCCAACGATATTTAAACGTAAAACTGCATTTAACCGTTAAAAATATTATTACTGTAAATAACTTTTACATCACCAAGTTACTTCTATCTGGTACCATTTTGTTAGTTTGGTTAAACGCTGTTATTAACTATGTTAGGACTATACACAATTATTAAGCAAGTGATTGTTTTTGGAATTTCCAACTCCAAGCCGTAGAAACTCGAATGCTTGTTGGATTCAATGCATATCAGGTGATGGGTTTTTGTGTAACGAGCCTAAGGAGATCAAGGTGTGCGTAATTATTAGGCAGATTCTTCTCCTCAGGAAAAATGGGCCAAAAAAAGAGATGACTCTGACTCTGAAAAGTCAAAAATTGTAAAAAGGGATGCAGCGCTCTTGAAGTATCAACAGGGTCGCAGGAGAATGTCCTAAGGGTTTGTCAGCGTTTTGGATTGAAAGCGAGAGCACTGTAGTTGTACAGTAACATAATGAATCCTCAAAAATACAACCTAATAATTGTGCACGCGGTGCGGTGTCATCTACGAGGTTCAGTTACATTAAAAGCCAAGAAGTGAGGTGTAAACCTCTGTGAACGACGTAAATGTTCATGAATTTTTGGAAGAATCAAATTTTTGTTATTAAGCGCTGCCCAGGCTAAAAATACATGCGGTTAATGGGAATATAGTAAAAATCTCTTAGCATGTCAAGTGTGGCCGCCAAACACCTACCAGTTTCGAAATGAAAAGACAAAATAACTTTATTCCTAACAGTTCACACGATACAGCTAACAGTACTACTTGGACACAACAAGCGACGTGCATTTTGTACACAAACACAACTTAACGCGACTTGCTTTTCTACTTTTTACAGATTTAATAAACACTCATTGACTGGATTGTAGTTCCGGAAACATCTTACTTCGCCCAGACCACAGAATATGAGCATTACAGTACTAGACGTCGTAGTACAGGAAATGAATAAGAATACAGGAAATGAATAAGAATACAGGAAATGATCAGAGTAAGTGTTTCACTACATATATGTCTATGCATTTTGTGGTAGGTGTTAGTGGCACTTTGTAAATGCAGACATGTTGTAACCTCGGGACTCCCCCCCGGGAGCTTTAACACATAAGCAGACGTCACGAATACGAATAAGCCCAAAGTCCATGCACTGTAAAAACTGTTACTTAGATTCAACTCAAAAAAATTAAGGCAACATTTTCCAACTATTTTTTCTAAGTTTAGTGAACTTCTTGTTATTTTGAGTTGGTAAAACTCTATATTATTTGTTTTACTGTATGCTAAAAAATTAAGTAGAGTCTACGAGTTAAAGCAAAACATTTGAGTTTTACCAATGTGACAAAGAACAGCAGATTGACCAAATCATACTTAGTTTAAATAAGTAACATTTAAAATAAAAAAATAACTTTTTGATTTTAATTAATTAATTTACTCATTAATTTAAACAAATTATTTCTTCAATCCACTTGAAATAATTAGTTAGTATTTAATAATGAAAGCGAGGTAATCGTTTCCAATGTTTATTACTCTATAACTGCTGCCATATACAAACAATTGGGTGCATTAAGTTTCTGTAATCAATTTTAATGTAATAAACATTTTAACATTAAAAATTACAGAAACTTCTAACCTCTTAAAGTGCATCATAGAACACCTTCAAAGTGCAATCTGTGTACTCTTAACACTGACAACGACAATATAGTGACAACCTGAGCAATTTACATACAATAAAAGGACTGACTTTAGTGCATGGTACATTTTAATATGTATTAAAACATAATAAACTAATAAAAGAACATGTTTGCACCATATTCTAATCAAACATTTGACTCTGAAATAAAATAAAGGGCCTTCTTCTGAAAAACACAACAAGATTGCCATTTGGTGTGAGGCTGGCTGTCACGATTCGAGGAGAGACGAGGCAGGCAGACAGGAGAACACTTGAATAGATTTAATAGATTTATTGTCGAAACGCGGAGGAAACATAAGCTCAAAACAAAAGTAAAACACAATGCGAATACTCAAGTGCAGAAATTCCGTATTCGAAAGGGGTTTTCCTCAGGAGATCGCTAGAGATAGCGCAGGCAGAAGCTTGTTCAAATTCAATTTCTAATTCAAATTCAAATTTTATTTGTCACATACACATACATACATGGTACGACATGCAGTGAAATGTTCTTTACAACCGTCCAGCATCAAAATAGAAACAAAATTTAAATGTATATATAAATATAAAATATAAAAATATGTATAAAAAGAAGTGTGCAAAGTAGAATATAAAAAAATAAAATAAAATGGAATATAAATATAAAGTATAAGACATAAAGTGTAAAGTGTATAAGTGTAAGTGTAAAGTGGCTGTGCAATGTCCAGTGCAAAGTGGCTAGTGCAATTGTCCAAATGTAAGTGGCGAGTATCTGGGGAAAGAGGGGTGAACATGGGAATCCGGTATTTAGGTGCTGGGTGTTCTCTGGTTCAGACTCCGAATGGCCTGCAGGAAGAAGCTCCTCCTCATTCTCTCTGTGTTTGCCTTCAGGGAACGCAGCGCTTTCCTGAACGCAGCAGAGAAAAGAGTCCATTGTTGGGATGGCTGAGGTCTTCCACGATCTTCCTGGCTCTGGTATAGCACCGCTTGTTGTAGATGTGCTGCAGCACAGGGAGCTCAGTGCGGATGGTGCGCTCAGCTGACCGCACCACCTTCTGAAGGGTTCGCCTGTCCTGCATGGTGCTGTTCCCGAACCAGGAGGTGATGTTTCCCGTCAGGACACTCTCGATGGTGCAGGTGTAAAAGTTCCTGAGCACCTGAGATGGGAGTCTGAAGTCCCTGCCGCCTCAGATGGTATAGACGCTGCCGGGCCTTCTTCACCAGGGTGTTGATGTGACAGGACCAAGACAGGTCCTGCGTGATGTGAACACCCAGGTACCGGAAACTGTCCACTCTCTCCACTGGGGTCCCGTCGATCATGATGGGATGGTAAGAGCGCACCTGCTTCGTGCTGAAGTCCACTATTAACTCCTTTGTTTTGCTGACGTTCAGGAGAAGATTGTTCTCCTGACACCATCTCTCCAGGTTGTTGATCTCCTGAAGGTAGGCCATCTCATCGTTGTTGGAGATCAGGCCCACCACGACAGTGTCGTCAGCAAATTTAATGATGGTGGTGGAGTTTGTAGTGGCCACACAGTCATGTGTGTACAGCGAGTACAGCAGGGGGCTCAGAACACAACCCTGAGGGGCTCCAGTGCTGAGAGTGAGGGAGGATGAGGTGTGTTTTCCCATCCGTACGGCTTGTGGTCTGTCGGTCAGGAAGTTAGTGATCCAGTGACGCAGGGATGGGCTGAGTCCCAGGACCTCCAACTTCGAGGTGAGCGTGGAGGGAACTATGGTGTTGAACGCTGAACTATAGTCCACGAACAGCATTTTCACATAGTTCCCTTTCCTAAAATCCAGGTGGCTTGTGGTTGTGTGGAGGAGGTGTGTGATGGCATCCTCCGTAGACCGGTTTTGGCGGTAAGCAAACTGTAGTGGGTCCAGTGTGTCCGGTAGTGATGCGGTGATGAAGTCTCTGATGAGTCTCTCGAAGCACTTCATCACTACAGACGTCAGAGCTACAGGGCGGTAATCATTAAGGCAAGATGGTTGAGGTTTCTTCGGCACAGGAACAATGATGGACTCTTTGAAACACGAGGGGACTACAGACTGTTTCAGGGAGAGATTAAATATCTCAGTGAACACCGGTGCTAGCTGGTCAGCACAGGCTCTCAGAACCCGACCTGTGATGCCGTCAGGTCCTGCTGCCTTCCTGGTGTTCACTCTCCTGAATGCCCTCCTTACGTCGTGCTCCGAAATGGTGAACGTGATTTCCTCTCCGGCTCTCTCGGCGTGCGTGCTGTTCATCATGCCGCTAGCGGCGCTAGCGTGATTAGCTGCAGCCTCGAAACGAGCATAAAAGGTGTTTAGCTCGTCTGCCAGAGAAGCATCCGCGCTCTCCACTCTGGAGGTTGGCGTTTTATAGTCCGTGATGTTTCTCAGTCCCTGCCAAAGGCTCCTAGAGTCACTGTGTTGAAACTGTGACTCAAGTTTCCTCCCGTAGCGCCTCTTTGCCTCCTTTACCGCTCTGCATGCGCTGTCTGACGCAGCCTTGTATTCAGACATATCCCCGGTGACAATCCCCGCGTTATAGGCTACGGAGCGGGATCTCAGAGAGTCGCGGATAGTTTTGTCTACCCACGGCTTCTGGTTGGGAAACGTCCTGATGACGGTTTTCTCTACCGTGTCATCCGCTAGTTTCCCGATGAATCCCACCACCGCTTCCGTGAACACGTTGACGTCCTCGGAGCTACACCTGAACATGGCCCAGTCTGCGTCATCCAAAGCGTCCTGCAGAGCGGCCACCGAATGGTCAGTCCAGCGTGACACCTCCCTCTGTACCGGGGCTTCCTGTTTCAGCCTGTTTGTAAACAGGTACGAGGAAAATGGCGGCATGGTCCGATTTACCAAACGGTGGGCATGATTTTGCCTTGTAGCTCTCTCTGAAGGGTGTGTAACAGTGATCAAGTGTCCTTTCGCCCCTGGTGGGGCAGGTGATGTGCTGGTGAAAGTTCGGCAGTGCGCGCTTGAGGTTTGCACTGTTAAAATCCCCCAGCACAATGAGTGCGGCGTCCCGGTGCTGTGACTGGTGTGTTGTGAGGTGGGTCGAATCCCATATTGCAGTGTCCGTGTCCGCTTGAGGTGGAATATAAACGGCGCTGACTATGACCGAGCTGAATTCCCGTGGAAGGTAGAAAGGGCGACATTTGATGGTCAGAAGTTCCAGGTTTGGTGTGCAGGAGCGTGAGAGAGGAACAACGCTCGCTGTCGCACCAGCGGTTGTTCACCATCAGACACACTCCACCTCCCGTGTCTTCCCGACTCCATTGTTCTGTCCATGCGGTAAACAGAGAAAAACTCGGCCGGTTGTATGGCGTGGTCCGGTACCGCTGGGTTCAGCCATGTCTCGGTGAAGCAGAGGAGGTTGCAGTCCCGAATGTCTCTCTGGAACTTGATCCTTGCCCTGAGGTCATCGAGCTTGTTTTCCAGAGACTGGACGTTGGCTAACAGGACACTAGGTAGGGAACGCGGTGTGGCGTGCCTCAACCTGTTCCTGACGCCGCTCGCGTTTCCTCGTGGACGCCGGTGCGGGTCGCGTCCTTTTGTCTTCGTCAGGATCTCGCTCGGCCAACATGGGTCCGGGTTTAAAAACGGCGAAAGTTGGGTGCATTGTACACCAATAGATATAAGAGTGGCTCGGTCGTATGTAGTAATAGCCATCTTATATAAAGAAAACCGCGCAGACTGTCCAAAATACTAGCAATTAAAAGAAAAACAAAAAGTTTTGCAGGAGCGGTCGTGACGGCAGCCGAACTCAACGGCGCCATCTTTGTGGCGGTGACCTCAATCCCAGCCGATGAACGACTGGGCTTTCGGTGTATATATGGGGTTGAAGTGATTACTGACAGGTGTGGTGAACAGGTGACTAGAATTCCGGGGATGATGAGCGGGTGATTGGCGTGGGAGACGGTGATCTGGCGGGTGTGTTTGTGACACTGGCATTTGATCTGCTAACTCAGAAGTTTGTTTTTGAGTGTCATAAATCTGGAGGAAGGCTTTTGGCGCAGTGTGTCAAGTCCCACAAAGAGTCTTTGGAACACCTCAAATGTTTTGCGGAGTTGTGGTGGATACTGCAGGTTCAGAGCATATGTCATCCCCAGAAGCAGGCAACATGCCCTGGCCAGATTACCAAGATTAGTAACCACTGGGATTCCCTCAATGATGATGCCCACTGCATCTGGTTCACGACAGACATATATCTGCATATTGTGCATTTTCAAGTCCTCATGGACACTGCTCTCTGTTTTTCCCTGTATGAGAAAAAAAAAATAGAACAGTAAGTTGCAACAGAATGATCTTCAAAAGCCTTCAATAAAAAAATTAAAAAAAATAAATAAATAAAAAAAAATTCACATTAAGAGTTCACTAAAGGTTTGATCGAGCCAGCTCCTGCAAAGAAAGCCTGGCCTGTTGAACTTGCTGCATAGTACAACTTTCGGTGGAGACTCACAACAAACCTGCTAGACTACATCACACACACACACAACCACCTCCAAGGCCTAAATCCTTAAAGGGGAGAGGGGCTCAGCTGCTAACAGGTGTGGTTAAGTAAAAGTCGTCGTCAGTTATATCATAAGATGATTATGACTCCTGCATTAACGTAAAACAAGGATTTTACTTTTGTGAAGCTGCACTTGAAAAATATGACCATTCTTTTCAATCTACAAGCCACTGGAAGACCAAAAGGTTAATTTTGGACCCTGGTTCCTGCACCTTCATTTGGGTTTTTGTAGGTGTGTTTTGGATTTTTTGACAGAGCCAGACAAGCCATACTCCGTACTATACTCAGGCAGACATGAGATGGATATTTGAAGAATAAGTGCTTTTCCCCAAAAAGAGTCAAACTATGCGTTTCAAACAATACTTACATAGTAGTCACAGATGAGCTCTTGCCCTCTCTCTCCCATGTATTTAATGAGGCATCTCTGAGTGACGTCTCTCTTCTTCACCACAGAGGTACTTGGATCCTATAAGTGAATAATCTTCTTCTTCTTCTTCTTCTTCTTCTTCTTCCTCCGCTTATCCGGGGCCGGGTCACGGGGGCAACAGTCTAAGCAGGGATGCCCAGACTCCCCTCTCCCCAGACACTTCCTCCAGCTCATCCGGGGGAACACCGAGGCGCTCCCAGGCCAGCCGAGAGACATAGTCCCTCCAGCGTGTCCTAGGTCTTCCCCAGGGCCTCCTCCCGGTGGGACATGCCCGGAACACCTCCCTTGGGAGGATCCGAGGATCGCCACCTTAACGCGGTGGAGGGGTTTGAGTGCCTGAATGATCCTAGGAGCTAGGTTGTCCGGGGCTATATGCTCCTGGTAGGGTCTCCCAAGGCAAACAGGTCCTAGGTGACAAGCCAGACAAAGAGCGGTCCACTTCACCCCTATGGAAAAAAAACATTCTAGAGTTGTGACGTCGCCCGGTATGGCGCAGCCGGGGCCCCGCCATGGAGCCAGGCCTGTGGCTGGGGCCGGCATGCGAGCGCCTGGTGGCCGGGTCTTGCCCCACGGGACCCGGCCGGGCTCAGCCCGAAACAGCGACGTGGGGCCATCTTCCCGTGGGCCCACCACCTGCAGGAGGGACCGTAAGGGGCCGGTGCCTTGTGGTTTGGGTAGCAGTCAAAGGCGGGGACCTCGACAACCCAACCCCTGGACTCAGAATAAGTGAATAATGAAAAACTTAATCTTGCTACATAACTACATAACTATATAACTACAACATACAACGTCATTATCAGTGTGGTTCTGTACTAATTGAAATAGCATTTCTTTCTGGCTACTTTGTCTAGGTTTCTATGCAAGTACTGATACTTCTCAAACTTGAGGCTGGCGTTTAGCGCATCTGAAGTAAAAGTACTTGATGAACATGTACTATGTGTGGAGAGCATTAACTCAGCATCATTATCTCATTTTTGACCAAGTTGGCTTTTAGAGGCTTTTGCATCTGAACTCACATTATATATACACATAAACATATATACACACACACACACACACACACACTTTTTTATATTTAACCCTAAAAGTAATGTAAAAAAAATATTTTTGCAGTATTCACCCAATTACGCAAGACAAGTAAATACAGTACTGATTGTATCAATATGCATCTGCAACATTGTTGCCACTTTTGCCTCACCTGTATCAGTTCCAATAACAAGTTCTTGATGCGTTGACCAGCCGTTCCACCCTTCGCACTAAACAGGTCAAGAAGTTTGTCCAGCTGGGACATAAACACTGATTCTAGTGGAACTGCAGCACACCTTCGGAATTCTTCATTTATCTGTAACACATCAATTGTTTGACTGTTATTTGGAACACAACCTTTCATTCTTATGCAATCCAGTAATCCATAAAACATGTGGGGTGGATCTTCAGTATGTGATCACCAAGAAGTGTGTCTAGCATCACATAACAACAACCTTGTTCACTGTTATTTGCATTTAAACAAAAACTGAGTAAGCAGCATGTCAGTGATAAATCATTTACCTGGAATGGTTCAAAGAGGGCAGGCCATCTTTCTTTGAATTTTGGCACATCTGGGGACTGGGCAACCACTTCCATTCTTCTCCAGCTATATGTCCTGGCCATCATGTCATTTATGCTTTTGACATCCCTTTTCTTGCTGGCTTCTATTAGGTCAAGCCTCACATTCTCAAGGCTGCTGTCAGTTTCACCAGAAGGGTGCTGAGGCAGGTAGTTTACTTCTGCCCTCTTTGGTTTCTTGATGTTTTTAGCAGGTTTTCGGTCATCTCCCATCTTGTTTCATTGAGTTTATCAGGAGTTCAGGGCTTCCCAATGCTTTACGTTTGGTACGATAGTTTCCACATTTGTATTTCAGGCTTTGTTGCTACCCATAAATTCCATTAAACGATCCAGGCTCCTTCAAACAGGGATGCCTTTCTATTAGTGCCTGTGCTACTGCAGATATTTGGGCATTGTTGGGATACGCTGTGTAGCAAAACATGGCCTCTGCCAGGCGCTCCAAGTTATCCGCTTTGACGCTGGGTGATGTCAGTAGGGTGCCATCTCTCAAATAAATCTTGTTGTGTTGTGAGTAACTGACTTTTGGTTACCTTAATTCCTCTAAATGACAGATAACAACAAACCTCTGAAACATTGTATCTCAATTCCACCTACTAAAGAGCTTACCTACTCCATAAACTGCTTCTCCCAGTAGATCTGATGGTCTTCTAGAATAACAACACAAATGAAAGAAGAGATTATGAAAATGTCAGGATCATTGATGTTATTGCAATGCAAAAATTAATATTTCAACCTTTTAGTTCATCAAATGATTTAAGACAATATAAAGTATTTCAAACAAATACATCAACGTTTCTATTTTAAGTATAACAACTCTTTTACCCTCATTCAAAACGACGAGAGAGCAACACACCTATACATATTTACAAATTGTTATGATACGTTGCAGAGAGAGAGAGGCGCCAAAAATATAAATACGTCTTCATCTTTTTCAATCATGCAGGGACAACAACTGTGACTACAAACCTAGCAGTTAACGTAACTTTTAACTGACACATGTGCGAGCATGAGAGACCATGCTACTAATTTTCAAGCCAATTTAAGACGAGTGATTTGAGAAAATAATTCACGTTCACCAACGCTAACGTTATTAAACTCCTTAAACAAGTCCCCAAACTAAGTAGAAACACAATTTGTCAGTATCTCTCACATATACCCATCCTACGTTAACGTTAGCGATTGTTGTTTTAAGATTAATGTTAATTTCAAGACCTTCCGTAAGGCCGCATGGCGCCTGCAAAACTGACACACGTTACTGTCTGAAACCTGGCGACGCATATACATTTTATAGTGCAATAAATGCGTGCTCATTCGGTTAAAACCTAAATTTATACGATGTAAATAGTTACTTACGTGTGTTGCACGTTGTATAAATCCATCAAAAACTCCACAGAAATTGGAAACTGGTCCGGTACAGGTGACAGTGAGCAACGATTTCGTGGTTCTGCTGCAGCGCGCGTCGTGTCGTGCCGTTTTACTTTGGATATAAACACTTAAATAGAGTTTTGTAGAAGCAATTTGTTGTGAATGTCGGTAAAATCAAATTTTTAATAGGTAATAATAAGTTACAAAAACATTCACGCTTTTTACCTATGTAAAACTTAAATGAATTCAAAAAGAAAAGGAAACCAATTTATTGGAAGAAATATACTTTTTAAAATTAATTCCTATAGACAACACTCTTGAAGAGCTTTTTACAGTGTTTGGAGTATCCGGTAGGAGAGACAGCAGCACGAGTTTTCGTCCTGTTCTCCCTTTATCAGGTAACAAATGTATCATAATTTTTTTCATTATAAGTTAAAACAGTATAGTTGTCATGAGACTGTTTATTTTTGTGAATATGTGTTAGAGTGATGTTGTTAAATTAACAAAGATTGTAACGTTACTTCATGCTAATCGTTATGCTAAAATGAGATCGCACGTGGTTTAAGTTAAACATTAAGTTACATCTTCACAACGTAGATCAAGAGTGGATGTTGTGTAGTGAAGTTTGTTATTTTTTGTTCTGTTTTCATGAGTTTAATCCTTGATAATGGATTGTTGAAATAGCATTTGACCTTAATAGAGTTTAGACTCTGAAGCGTTTTCTCATTCATGAAAAGTGTACGTCACTGGTTATTATCAAAAGGATAATTCACAAAGCAGCTTCACAAAAGCAAATTATTAAGGTATCTTTTTTTCCCGCTTGTGCGCATTAATTCTTGTCATGAATCAATCCATAAATGCATACTTTCACAAAATCAACCTTTTCTGATTTTGATACATGTACATGCATGACAGATGTGAATCTGCTGGATCATAATTGAAGAGACAGAGTCCAGGATGTAGATCAGGAGTGTTTTATTGATGCCGTACAGCTGATAGTTGTTCATCAGGTCTTAACAGAAACATAGAAGACAGTTCATCCTTTCATATAAGTATTATATGTAACATGTTTCTTATTCAAGTGCATCCAGTCAGATGATTCATATCTAAATACAGCTTTTCTCTGCAAATACTGAGTAAAACTGTTTTAATGTACCTGAAAGTTTGATTAGTATATAAAAGGGTTCCCTGGATTGTTTACAGCAGAGATTGTTTCTTAAAAACTGTCATCCCTTCAAACTATCTGGACCTTCATGTGTGGTTTTGGTGCAGCCCTAATATTTAGAGCTTCAAAACATTTTCTTAATTTAAAGAAGAGAATGTACCCGAGACCACTGAGATTAAGACAACTAAAGCAATTAAAACCGAGAGAATTGGGGGTTGAGAAGCGTTGGGAGGTGTTGAGATGGATCCACTGAAGGATGGTGCAGGTTCTGTAAAATACAACAGGAAGAGAAATATTCAGATTAGAAAACATAAATTAAACGACCTTTCACTTTGAGAAGCACCTTAAAATATTACTGACGAGCCCTACTTTAGAGACTCTTACTATCTGCCGAATTATCAGAAGGGTTTTTCCTCAAAGTCTAATTGTCTAGTTACATCAATATCATCTAAATATTATCACTCGATGGTTGGGGATCAGTCTCTGTGGTTTGAATCCACATCACTGTGTGATTTATAGCAGTGTGTCTGAAAAACGTTACATAAAATACTTTGCGATTTCATTATGGTTCAAGTATCAATAAATTCATTTTTATGACTACATGAGCACAATCATCATCATTTGTATTGTTTTTCTGGAAGTTTACAGGCAGATATATTACAGTAATACACCTACTGTTGACTTGAAGTGTAGCATTGTACGTGTCCACTTCGCTTCCAGACATGATCTTTGCTTCATAGAGACCAGAGCTATTGTAGCTCACATTTAGAAGAGTTAAGGTTCCTTCTTTAATTCTCAGCACGACTCCTGGTGTTTTCTTGGGAGTACAGTCCTCATAACGACAGTATCGCTCAATCACTTCTTTCTGACTTCCTCTGGTTAAAGTTATAGTCACTTGGTCGGCTCTCTCCATGTCAGTGGTTTTGAAGGAGATGGTAACATTGTCCTCCTCAGTCGCTTCATAGTTCACCCCAGCGGCACAGACAGCAACTGTTTGGGACAGAAAGAAAAAAAAAGATTGATTAATGCTTTTCTAAGCTGTAATCAAAGTTTCTGTCTTCCAAAGCAACCCCATCAATAAGGTAGACGTAATAAAGTTGGCATTATAGTCTATAATATCAGTGCATTTCTGCTTCTACAGACTGCCCTACAGAGGTAATACCTTTTAGATTGAGTTAAATTCAGAGACCGCACTCTGCACAAAGTGTCTCTCGCAAAAGATTTAGTTTCTAGTTGAATTAATAAGCCCTTTAACTCCCCAGGCATGTTATTCAAGGACCAGCTCACCACGTAATAAATGCACTGAATTAATTGATAAGTTAATGAAAGCTCATACATTGCTCTTAAACTTAATACCTGGAGGACCACATGTGCGTATAAATAGTACGCTGAATAAAAACGAAAAGCTAATGTTTATGCTACGTGATGGGTAGGATTAGGTTTGTGGGGTCGATGCGTATCATATGCACCTCAAAGAAGCGCGTGTCATATATACACACCTAAATCCACTTTTCTGTATCAATACCACGAGTTTTCATTTTTATTTAGCGTACTATTTAAACGCATTTTCGTGAAACTGAGATGACTCAGGAAGTGTCTAGTGATCCCGAAGAGCCTGATTAGTTGATCTCCTGGTCGGAGAAGACTAAAGTTTACTTTACGTACAAAACATTTCTTCTCTGTTTGTCTCTTAAGGACTATTAAAATGTTACCAAGTACTGAGTGTGAATGTATTACATGCACAGCATATATATATATATATATATATATATATATATATATTATACGAATTAACAACATACATAAGAAAGATCAAGGAAAATTACAGATTCTTCAAATTTGCCAAAAAAAAACTGTGACACCTGAGTCTAATGACGGATCCTCTAAACTGAGACAGAAACGCACAGAAGAGCTCTTCTTGAAAAAACAGTCGAGCCTAAAATGTCGTAGAGTAAACGGACACATCGGTTTTACAGTTAGATAAGAAGCACACGTCTCTCCCAGCTCTCTACTCACCTGAAATTAAAGCGAAGACCGTGGAGAAGAGTTTCATCTTTAAAACGGTTCCGAAAAAACTCCCGGATCAGCTTCCAGTAACGCAGTGTAAAAAGTAAAAAGTAAATGTAAATGTTATCCGTGTCCTGATTTTTATATTGCGGCGCTGAGCGTTGCGGACCATCCTCCTTTAGAGCTGCTCCGAGCATACTGTAGCGGGCTCTCCACTCCACTGCTGTCCGCGGCGGGATCTTCTTTAGCGCCGCGCTGTTACTTTCGTGTCCTCCTTTAGCGCCGTACCTGCGGTCTCTCCTTTAGCGCCGCCCCGCGCTGTTAGTTGAGGACTTTGCTTTAGCCCCTACCTTCGGGTCATCGTTTAGCGCCGCGCCGCGCTGTTTTTTTCCCCCCAATATATTTTATTGGGTTTTTCTCAACATTAGAACAAGACATCTAACCATCTAAACATCACATCAAAACTCAAGGACGCGCCCCGCGCTGTTAGTTGAGGTCTCTGCTTTAGCGCCTCGCCGCGCCGTGTTATCCGTGGCTCTCCTTTAGCGCCGCGCCTCGTCCTGTTACCCGTTGCGGGCTCTTCTCTACGTCGAGCATACTCTCCTTTAGTGCTCCTTTAGGACTATGCGCAGTACAGTGTGTGTATCTTCCAGCCATGACTCTTCAACAGCACAGGAAAAAGTCATTTCATACCTCCACTCACTGTTCAGGGTTAGCCGCGGACTTCCTTCTTTTCTCTGCGGGGCGGATCTTTTGACAGCTGAGGTCCCATAACCGACAAAGCTTTACCAAAACACAGTAAGCGATGTTCCGTCTCAAACACAGCCCAGACGACTAGGCTAAAACAAGGCAAAACTATATAATTATAGCAACGGAGTACACTAGACGTCAATGAATGTCTACATATATGATCACAACATAACCCAAGGCAAACAAAACACAACATGATCATAATCATAGCCGATTAGTTACATTAAAAGACTTAACGAAGAACAGTTTATTTCAGTTATTCTAGCTATCTCAATCTTGTTATTAAGCACTGGCCAGACAAAATAAAAAAAAATATTAGTTGAGTAATGTATTTATACACATAATATGAGAAAAACCTCTATGTCAGTGTGGCCAGTAAACACCTACAACTTCTAAAGAGAATATATTAATGATCTAATAATTGAACATGCCTGCCAGTCCGTCTGCTTACTCTCTCGATCTGCCTTCCTAAGGAACCATGGAACGATCTGACTCAGTGAAGGGAAGTGGTTAAGACTTTCTCCTTAGTTGTTACTCTGCGGGTTTTGTAACCCTGCCTATGTTTCGTTTTCTCATACATGAAAAGTGTACGTCACTGGTTATTATCAAAAGGATAATTCACTTTACATGTAATGGAGGACACAGACAGAAATGTATTCAGTTATGAATGTTATAGAAGAAGTGATTTGTATTATTGATTAAGAACACCGATTGCTGTGATTCAATGTACTGGTCTATTCATTGATTCAGTTCTGTTATTAAGTAATCTATGCTGTTGAATGAAAGATATTAAGATAACCAATACAGATTGATGCAAAGACGATACTTATTTATGAACATTTCTCCCCTTATCAGGGGTGTAACAGTAGCACACCCTCCGGTCCCCCTTCTTAAACAGAGGAACCAGTCCAGAGGCTCTGTCCCCCGGGTCCATGCGATGCTGCAGAGGCTTGTCAGCCAAGACAGCCCCACAACATCCAGAGACCTGAGGTACTCCGGGCGGATCTCGTCCACCCCTGGTGCCTTGCCACCGAGGAGCTTCTCAACAACCTCAGTGACCTCAGCCAGGGTGATGGTCGAGTCCCCTACGGGTCCCCGGCCTCTGCTCCCTCTATGGCGGGATTGAGGAGATCCTCAAAGTATTCCTTCCACCGCCAACAATATCACCAGTCGAGGTTAGCTGGTTCCCACCAGCACTGTAGACGGTGTTGGCAGGGCACTCCTTCCCCTTTCTGATGCGTCGGACGGTTTACCAAAACCTCTTTGAGGTTGTCCGATAGTCCTTTGCCAAGGCCTCCCCGAACTTCTCCCAGACCTGAGTTTTTGCCACCCAGGCAGCGGTCCGCTTGGCCCACCAGTACCTGTCAGCTGCCTCAGGAGTCCCACCAGCCAACCAGACCCAACAGGACTTCTTCTTCAGCTTGACGGCATCCCTTACTTCTGGTGTCCACCACCGGGTTTAGGGGTTGCCGCCACAACATGCACCAGAGACTTTATGGCCACCGGACGGCCGCGTAACAAAAAAAATCTAACTTGTAATGTTGTGTTACTTTTGACCCACCTGTGTGTTACTTCAGTCAATACTGATGGGGTTGAATGTAACAATGTGCACTTCACTTTCAAAGTGAAATTATACTGAAGTCGTTCTTGATTTTGTACAAAACACCACCTGATACTGACTGACCACACTTGTGAATTACTGACAACAGGAAAAGGGATCTCTGTCCAAAACATGATATTTTTGCAATGGAAGTTTTTCTGAAAGATATGAATTTTCGCTCATTTTCAGTCCTGGAGTTTCATGCCTTAATGCTTTTATTTTTTTGGCCACCATTGCACTTTTTATTGTAAATCATTTACCTATTTTTTTTGTTGTTGTTTTGTTTTGCTCACCGTATCGCCAACAATGACTTTTCCCCCCAAAATGCTCAAAAAACCTGTCCGGGAGATGAAGGTAGTTAGTGGAGCTGAATCTTATGTTTATGCAAAGAACTCTGCCAGAATTCAGCAGTAGCATCTAGCTTAGAGAAAACTGTTTCACTTTAAGAATGTGTTTGTTATTCAGATATTGTTAATCTCAGATCTTGCCATTTGACTTTGGTACTATAGCCATTCCCGGGGACCGCTCTGTCGCTTCTTCAGTGGGAGCTATGTTTTGAGGTCTTTCATTCTTTTCAGCTTCTCTTTGACTTTGTTCAAAGGCTCCCGACAGAAAGAGAGAATGGAGTGGTGATTGAATTTTGTAGCCTCTTAGTTTCCAGTGGTCTGGGCTGTTTGTGATTCAGTTCTGATCCACTATGTGCAGGAAGTTCAGCTCTTTTATGTCAGGAAGTCCAAGGAGAGCGGTCTTGAGTCTTGGTATCATACTTTTTCCTTGATGGTGAAGTGATGCTTTGAATAGTTCTCTCACCTGTATTGGTTTGTTGCTTGGTCCACAAAGCTTTTTCATTGAGTACGAGTATGAGCTCTCTGGGATGGCTGTTACCTCAACTCCAGTGTCTAACTTGAAAATAATTTGTTCACCAGTCATTGTGATGGGATTTTGCCAGACATTGGTCAATTTCTCTGAACTCCCAAGAACACAGTATCTGTGCTCTGTGTCTCTCTGATATTTGTGATATGCATGCATTTATTTGTCAATGAGACACAAAGCCAAAACTTAATGAACCTGCAGGTAATTCTGCACAGGTGTAGGCTTGCTCTTTTGAAAACTCTTCAACTTAAGTTTAAAACCTAAATAAGCTATTTATAGGAGATATATTGTTGTTTGTTGTTGTTGAGGTTGTGTGTGCCTCTTAGCACAGAGAAAGACAGTCATCGCCATCTTGTGGTGTAATGTAAAGTAACATTCTTCTTCTTTGCATCTAAACTCAGCACAGGGAGGGACAGTGGATGTGTCATAAGGTTATGCAAGCTTTTGCAGACTGCTGCAGGGTGAGCTTTTTTTGCACTTTTCTACACTCAACATCCATTGCAGGGAGGTTGTTCAGTGGGAGTGTCTGTCCCTTGCTTGCTTTGTGGTGTTGTAGAAGTGTTTAATTCAGTCCCTACTTGGCCAGCTGCCAAAATCGCTAAAGCCTAAATGTTTAGGAGGGTTTATTGAGAACAAACGTATCGAGGCTCTAAATATGCAACAAAAGCAAATTTTGCCTTCAAACACCATAACTTGCAAACAAATATGAGAGCTCTTTCAATCAGTCCTTACACAACGGACAACATAATACAGAAATGCAATTGTTTGTCATTGTAGCCTATTGCCAGTGCCATTTGTTGTCTTTCTATATAGGGTTTGTCAAATTTGCCTTTTTGCAAGGAATTAGATAAAGAATAAGATGCTTTGTTGCCTAAAAACTGAATTTTACAGAAACTACATTTAAACCAAAATTGAAATGTAAACAGTAAAATATACTGGTGTATAAGACATGGCCACTATTGATACTCTTGACTCTTTTAACTTGACGATGGGGCCACATGGTCTCATCCACATCACATTTAATATCCTCTCTTGCAATGCACAAAAATGCAAAAAAAAAAAACTTCTTGCATGCCTCATCCAGCCTTGACCTTCCTGTGCTCCTATTCATTGGTGGCAGGAGTCATTGCATTCAGCAAATGCATTTGCTCATAGGGATGGTGATCATAAACTTTTCACCTTCAAAAAACGAAGAACTCCTCAATGGGATTCAAATATGGGGAGTATGCTGGGAGGAACGGCATCGTCGTAAGAGGGTGTACTCCAAACCGCTCACTGACTATCCCAGATGATGATGAAGAGGGACATGTTGTATGGACCAATAGTGGAGATATGGCACAGGACACCGTCACTGGCAGTACACATGACTCCAACAAGGCTTTACAGTATAGCAATGTTTTCTTGCCAGAGTCAGAGTTCCTTTCAAATGTAACTCCATAGAGCTGCTTCATGGCCATATAGTTATAATTGATAACGTGATTTTTCCTCAGCTTAAGCCAAAATAAAGCACTCAGGCACTAAAATCTCAGCCAGACTGAACGAGGTGGATTTTGGCAGAATCTCAGTTCATTAAATGTAGTGAAATTAAACACATATGCATTTTTGACAACATATTTTTAATGTCATGATGTATCTGTTAAATTATATATTAGTTTTGTTATACATTTATTCTGTGTATAAAGACACACACATACAGCATATATTTAGAAAATTCTTAAATATATATTTATATTCATATCATTATTTTAGTTATTTAGTTTATATTATTTAATTATATTTTTATATAAACATGCATGTTTATTTATATATATACTTATTCTATACTGTATGTATTTATATACAAAAATTATTTTGATATTATTGGCAAAGTATTAAGCCATAAATGTCAAACAACATACAATCTAGAATATGTGAGAAATTGTTCTTTAGACTCAATTAAATCATAATTAAGTCATAATTTATTCAGCGCTGTTCCCAGGATGTCGTTTATTAGCTGCAAGAATTTAGTTGTGGCAAATATTAAGTAAAAAATAAGTACATTTAAATGCAGGTATCTTTTTTTCCCGCTTGTGCGCATTAATTCTTGTCATGAATCAATCCATAAATGCATACTTTCACAAAATCAACCTTTTCTGATTTTGATACATGTACATGCATGACAGATGTGAATCTGCTGGATCATAATTGAAGAGACCGAGTCCAGGATGTAGATCAGGAGTGTTTTATGGATGCCGTACAGCTGATAGTTGTTCATCAGGTCTTAACAGAAACATAGAAGACAGTTCATCCTTTCATATAAGTATTATATGTAACAGTATGAGATAAAAATCTGAACAATAAATAATGTTTCTTATTCAAGTGCATCCAGTCAGATGATTCATATCTAAATACAGCTTTTCTCTGCAAATACTGAGTAAAACTGTTTTAATGTACCTGAAAGTTTGATTAGTATATAAAAGGGTTCCCTGGATTGTTTACAGCAGAGATTGTTTCTTAAAAACTGTCATCCCTTCAAACTATCTGGACCTTCATGTGTGGTTTTGGTGCAGCCCTAATATTTAGAGCTTCAAAACATTTTCTTAATTTAAAGAAGAGAATGTACCCGAGACCACTGAGATTAAGACAACTAAAGCAATTAAAACATAGAGAATTGGGGGTTGAGAAGCGTTGGGAGGTGTTGAGATGGATCCACTGAAGGATGGTGCAGGTTCTGTAAAATACAACAGGAAGAGAAATATTCAGATTATAAAACATATTTATAATTTACAATTAATTTACAATTAAACGACCTTTCACTTTGAGAAGCACCTTAAAATATTACTGACGAGCCCTACTTTAGAGACTCTTACTATCTGCCGAATTATCAGAAGGGTTTTTCCTCAAAGTCTAATTGTCTAGTTACATCAATATCATCTAAATATTATCACTCGATGGTTGGGGATCAGTCTCTGTGGTTTGAATCCACATCACTGTGTGATTTATAGCAGTGTGTCTGAAAAACGTTACATAAAATACTTTGCGATTTCATTATGGTTCAAGTATCAATAAATTCATTTTTATGACTACATGAGCACAATCATCATCATTTGTATTGTTTTTCTGGAAGTTTACAGGCAGATATATTACAGTAATACACCTACTGTTGACTTGAAGTGTAGCATTGTACGTGTCCACTTCGCTTCCAGACATGATCTTTGCTTCATAGAGACCAGAGCTATTGTAGCTCACATTTAGAAGAGTTAAGGTTCCTTCTTTAATTCTCAGCACGACTCCTGGTGTTTTCTTGGGAGTACAGTCCTCATAACGACAGTATCGCTCAATCACTTCTTTCTGACTTCCTCTGGTTAAAGTTATAGTCAATTGGTCGGCTCTCTCCATGTCAGTGGTTTTGAAGGACATGGTAGCATTGTCCCCCTCAGTCGCTTCATAGTTCACCCCAGCGGCACAGACAGCAACTGTTTGGGACAGAAAGAAAAAAAAAGATTGATTAATGCTTTTCTAAGCTGTAATCAAAGTTTCTGTCTTCCAAAGCAACCCCATCAATAAGGTAGACGTAATAAAGTTGGCATTATAGTCTATAATATCAGTGCATTTCTGCTTCTACAGACTGCCCTACAGAGGTAATACCTTTTAGATTGAGTTAAATTCAGAGACCGCACTCTGCACAAAGTGTCTCTCGCAAAAGATTTAGTTTCTAGTTGAATTAAAAAGCCCTTTAACTCCCCAGGCATGTTATTCAAGGACCAGCTCACCACGTAATAAATGCACTGAATTAATTGATAAGTTAATGAAAGCTCATACATTGCTCTTAAACTTAATACCTGGAGGACCACATGTGCGTATAAATAGTACGCCGAATAAAAACGAAAAGCTAATGTTTATGCTACGTGATGGGTAGGATTAGGTTTGTGGGGTCGATGCGTATCATATGCACGTCAAAGAAGCGCGTGTCATATATACACACCTAAATCCACTTTTCTGTATCAATACCACGAGTTTTCATTTTTATTTAGCGTACTATTTAAACGCATTTTCGTGAAACTGAGATGACTCGGAAGTGTCTAGTGATCCCGAAGAGCCTGATTAGTTGATCTCCTGGTCGGAGAAGACTAAAGTTTACTTTACGTACAAAACATTTCTTCTCTGTTTGTCTCTTAAGGACTATTAAAATGTTACCAAGTACTGAGTGTGAATGTATTACATGCACAGCATATATATATATATATATATATATATCTTTTACGAATTAACAACATACATAAGAAAGATCAAGGAAAATTACAGATTCTTCAAATTTGCCAAAAAAAAACTGTGACACCTGAGTCTAATGACGGATCCTCTAAACTGAGATAGAAACGCACAGAAGAGCTCTTCTTGAAAAAACAGTCGAGCCTAAAATGTCGTAGAGTAAACGGACACATCGGTTTTACAGTTAGATAAAAAGCACACGTCTCTCCCAGCTCTCTACTCACCTGAAATTAAAGCGAAGACCGTGGAGAAGAGTTTCATCTTTAAAACGGTTCCGAAAAAACTCCCAGATCAGCTTCCAGTAACGCAGTGTAAAAAGTAAAAAGTAAATGTAAATGTTATCCGTGTCCTGATTTTTATATTGCGGCGCTGAGCGTTGCGGACCATCCTTTAGAGCTGCGCCGTGCATACTGTAGCGGGCTCTCCAATCCACTGCTGTCCGCGGCGGGATCTTCTTTAGCGCCGCGCTGTTACTTTCGTGTCCTCCTTTAGCGCCGTACCTGCGGTCTCTCCTTTAGCGCCGCCCGCGCGCTGTTAGTTGAGGACTTTGCTTTAGCCCCTACCTTCGGGTCATCGTTTAGCGCCGCGCCGCGCTGTTTTTTTTCCCCCCAATATATTTTATTGGGCTTTTCTCAACATTAGAACAAGACATCTAACCATCTAAACATCACATCAAAACTCAAGGACGCGCCCCGCGCTGTTAGTTGAGGTCTCTGCTTTAGCGCCTCGCCGCGCCGTGTTATCCGTGGCTCTCCTTTAGCGCCGCGCCTCGTCCTGTTACCCGTTGCGGGCTCTTCTCTACGTCGAGCATACTCTCCTTTAGTGCTCCTTTAGGACTATGCGCAGTACAGTGTGTGTATCTTCCAGCCATGACTCTTCAACAGCACAGGAAAAAGTCATTTCATACCTCCACTCACTGTTCAGGGTTAGCCGCGGACTTCCTTCTTTTCTCTGCGGGGCGGATCTTTTGACAGCTGAGGTCCCATAACCGACAAAGCTTTACCAAAACACAGTAAGCGATGTTCCGTCTCAAACACAGCCCAGACGACTAGGCTAAAACAAGGCAAAACTATATAATTATAGCAACGGAGTACACTAGACGTCAATGAATGCCTACATATATGATCACAACATAACCCAAGGCAAACAAAACACAACATGATCATAATCATAGCCGATTAGTTACATTAAAAGACTTAACGAAGAACAGTTTATTTCAGTTATTCTAGCTATCTCAATCTTGTTATTAAGCACTGGCCAGACAAAATAAAAAAAAATATTAGTTGAGTAATGTATTTATACACATAATATGAGAAAAACCTCTATGTCAGTGTGGCCAGTAAACACCTACAACTTCTAAAGAGAATATATCGATCTGACTCAGTGAAGGGAAGTGGTTAAGACTTTCTCCTTAGTTGTTACTCTGCGGGTTTTGTAACCCTGCCTATGTTTCGTTTTCTCATTAATGAAAAGTGTACGTCACTGGTTATTATCAAAAGGATAATTCACTTTACATGTAATGGAGGACACAGACAGAAATGTATTCAGTTATGAATGTTATAGAAGAAGTGATTTGTATTATTGATTAAGAACAAGATTGCTGTGATTCTATGTACTGGTCTATTCATTGATTCAGTTCTGTTATTAAGTAATCTATGCTGTTGAATGAAAGATATTAAGATAACCAATACAGATTGATGCAAAGACAATACTTATGAACATTTCTCCCCTTATCAGGGGTGTAACAGTAGCACACCCTCCAGTCCCCCTTCTTAAACAGAGGAACCAGTCCAGAGGCTCTGTCCCCCGGGTCCATGCGATGCTGCAGAGGCTTGTCAGCCAAGACAGCCCCACAACATCCAGAGACCTGAGGTACTCCGGGCGGATCTCGTCCACCCCTGGTGCCTTGCCACCGAGGAGCTTCTCAACAACCTCAGTGACCTCA
Organism: Puntigrus tetrazona; assembly: GCF_018831695.1. Taxonomy (NCBI): domain Eukaryota; kingdom Metazoa; phylum Chordata; class Actinopteri; order Cypriniformes; family Cyprinidae; genus Puntigrus; species Puntigrus tetrazona. Next base: position 636,742 of record NW_025047824.1, read on the forward strand.
GCCAGGGTGATGGTCGAGTCCCCCTACGGGTCCCCGGCCTCTGCTCCCTCTATGGCGGGATTGAGGAGATCCTCAAAGTATTCCTTCCACCGCCAACAATATCACCAGTCGAGGTTAGCTGGTTCCCACCAGCACTGTAGACGGTGTTGGCAGGGCACTGCTTCCCCTTTCTGATGCGTCGGACGGTTTACCAAAACCTCTTTGAGGTTGTCCGATAGTCCTTTGCCAAGGCCTCCCCGAACTTCTCCCAGACCTGAGTTTTTGCCACCCAGGCAGCGGTCCGCTTGGCCCACCAGTACCTGTCAGCTGCCTCAGGAGTCCCACCAGCCAACCAGACCCAACAGGACTTCTTCTTCAGCTTGACGGCATCCCTTACTTCTGGTGTCCACCACCGGGTTTAGGGGTTGCCGCCACAACATGCACCAGAGACTTTATGGCCACCGGACGGCCGCGTAACAAAAAAAATCTAACTTGTAATGTTGTGTTACTTTTGACCCACCTGTGTGTTACTTCAGTCAATACTGATGGGGTTGAATGTAACAATGTGCACTTCACTTTCAAAGTGAAATTATACTGAAGTCGTTCTTGATTTTGTACAAAACACCACCTGATACTGACTGACCACACTTGTGAATTACTGACAACAGGAAAAGGGATCTCTGTCCAAAACATGATATTTTTGCAATGGAAGTTTTTCTGAAAGATATGAATTTTCGCTCATTTTCAGTCCTGGAGTTTCATGCCTTAATGCTTTTATTTTTTTGGCCACCATTGCACTTTTTATTGTAAATCATTTACCTATTTTTTTTGTTGTTGTTTTGTTTTGCTCACCGTATCGCCAACAATGACTTTTCCCCCCAAAATGCTCAAAAAACCTGTCCGGGAGATGAAGGTAGTTAGTGGAGCTGAATCTTATGTTTATGCAAAGAACTCTGCCAGAATTCAGCAGTAGCATCTAGCTTAGAGAAAACTGTTTCACTTTAAGAATGTGTTTGTTATTCAGATATTGTTAATCTCAGATCTTGCCATTTGACTTTGGTACTATAACCATTCCCGAGGACCGCTCTGTCGCTTCTTCAGTGGGAGCTATGTTTTGAGGTCTTTCATTCTTTTCAACTTCTCTTTGACTTTGTTCAAAGGCTCCCGACAGAAAGAGAGAATGGAGTGGTGATTGAATTTTGTAACCTCTTAGTTTCCAGAGGTCTGGGCTGTTTGTGATTCAGTTCTGATCCACTATGTGCAGGACGTTCAGCTCTTTTATGTCAGGAAGTCCAAGGAGAGCGGTCTTGAGTCTTGGTATCATACTTTTTCCTTGATGGTGAAGTGATGCTTTGAATCGTCCTCTCACCTGTATTGGTTTGTTGCTTGGTCCACAAAGCTTTTTTCATTGAGTACGAGTATGAGCTCTCTGGGATGGCTGTTACCTCAACTCCAGTGTCTAACTTGAAAATAATTTGTTCACCAGTCATTGTGATGGGATTTTGCCAGACATTGGTCAATTTCTCTGAACTCCCAAGAACACAGTATCTGTGCTCTGTGTCTCACTGATATTTGTGATATGCATGCATTTATTTGTCAATGAGACACAAAGCCAAAACTTAATGAACCTGCAGGTAATTCTGCACAGGTGTAGGCTTGCTCTTTTGAAAACTCTTCAACTTAAGTTTAAAACCTAAATAAGCTATTTATAGGAGATATATTGTTGTTTTTGTTGTTGTTGAGGTTGTGTGTGCTTCTTAGCACACAGATAGACAGTCATCGCCATCTTGTGGTGTAATGTAAAGTAACATTCTTCTTCTTTGCATCTAAACTCAGCACAGGGAGGGACAGTGGATGTGGATGTGTCATAAGGTTATGCAAGCTTTTGCAGACTGCTGCAGGGTGAGCTTTTTTTGCACTTTTCTACACTCAACATCCATTGCAGGGAGGTTGTTCAGTGGGAGTGTCTGTCCCTTGCTTGCTTTGTGGTGTTGTAGAAGTGTTTAATTCAGTCCCTACTTGGCCAGCTGCCAAAATCGCTAAAGCCTAAATGTTTAGGAGGGTTTATTGAGAACAAACGTATCGAGGCTCTAAATATGCAACAAAAGCAAATTTTGCCTTCAAACACCATAACTTGCAAACAAATATGAGAGCTCTTTCAATCAGTCCTTACACAACGGACAACATAATACAGAAATGCAATTGTTTGTCATTGTAGCCTATTGCCAGTGCCATTTGTTGTCTTTCTATATAGGGTTTGTCAAATTTGCCTTTTTGCAAGGAATTAGATAAAGAATAAGATGCTTTGTTGCCTAAAAACTGAATTTTACAGAAACTACATTTAAACCAAAATTGAAATGTAAACAGTAAAATATACTGGAGTATAAGACATGGCCACTATTGATACTCTTGACTCTTTTAACTTGACGATGGGGCCACATGGTCTCATGCACATCACATTTAATATCCTCTCTTGCAATGCACAAAAATGCAAAAAAAAAAAACCTCTTGCATGCCTCATCCAGCCTTGACCTTCCTGTGCTCCTATTCATTGGTGGCAGGAGTCATTGCATTCAGCAAATGCATTTGCTCATAGGGATGGTGATCATAAACTTTTCACCTTCAAAAAACGAAGAACTCCTCAATGGGATTCAAATATGGGGAGTATGCTGGGAGGAACGGCATCGTCGTACGAGGGTGTACTCCAAACCGCTCACTGACTATCCCAGATGATGATGAAGAGGGACATGTTGTATGGACCAATAGTGGAGATATGGCACAGGACACCGTCACTGGCAGTACACATGACTCCAACAAGGCTTTACAGTATAGCAATGTTTTCTTGCCAGAGTCAGAGTTCCTTTCAAATGTAACTCCATAGAGCTGCTTCATGGCCATATAGTTATAATTGATAACGTGATTTTTCCTCAGCTTAAGCCAAAATAAAGCACTCAGGCACTAAAATCTCAGCCAGACTGAACGAGGTGGATTTTGGCAGAATCTCAGTTCATTAAATGTAGTGAAATTAAACACATATGCATTTTTGACAACATATTTTTTAATGTCATGATGTATCTGTTAAATTATATATTAGTTTTGTTATACATTTATTCTGTGTATAAAGACACACACATACAGCATATATTTAGAAAATTCTTAAATATATATTTATATTCATATCATTATTTTAGTTATTTAGTTTATATTATTTAATTATATTTTTATATAAACATGCATGTTTATTTATATATATACTTATTCTATACTGTATGTATTTATATACAAAAAATTATTTTGATATTATTGGCAAAGTATTAAGCCATAAATGTCAAACAACATACAATCTAGAATATGTGAGAAATTGTTCTTTAGACTCAATTAAATCATAATTAAGTCATAATTTATTCAGCGCTGTTCCCAGGATGTCGTTTATTAGCTGCAAGAATTTAGTTGTGGCAAATATTAAGTAAAAAATAAGTACATTTAAATGCAGGTATCTTTTTTTCCCGCTTGTGCGCATTAATTCTTGTCATGAATCAATCCATAAATGCATACTTTCACAAAATCAACCTTTTCTGATTTTGATACATGTACATGCATGACAGATGTGAATCTGCTGGATCATAATTGAAGAGACAGAGTCCAGGATGTAGATCAGGAGTGTTTTATTGATGCCGTACAGCTGATAGTTGTTCATCAGGTCTTAACAGAAACATAGAAGACAGTTCATCCTTTCATATAAGTATTATATGTAACAGTATGAGATAAAAAGCTGAACAATAAATAATGTTTCTTATTCAAGTGCATCCAGTCAGATGATGGGTACAACACAAATACATACAGAAAAAAATCTGCAAAGCGTTGAAGTACACAATGCGTTAAAAAAAAAGTGCATGAATATACCTTCATACTGTCAGAAAAACAGCAATGACATTTGATTCATAAAGGCACACAAACTGGAGAGCACTTATAGCACTATATATATCTGAAGCTACAGCTTGCCTAATTATAACGTGAACAAAATCATGATTAAAAGACGCCCTGATGATATTTCTGAATGGATATGTTTGGCAGCTTCTTTGGATTCACTGTTTATTTTCTATACTTTGGTTTTAATGGCACTGAAGCTGTGTCTGAATGTCTAGAGCTACAGAGACAAGAGAAAGTGTCTGGTGTTCAGTTTTATTCAATATGATCTGAATCCAATCAAATATAAACTAATGACTAGGGCTAGAGTAAGGCTAGTAGTGTTTAAGAGCTGCTGATGAGCAGGGGACTGTATCCTGCCGGTCCTGTGTCGCCTAGCACTTCATGTAATTTAATACAAGATCACAAAAATAAAATTAATGCCATTAATGACATTTCAGTTTAAGAGGCAGCACAAGCCACTGCTTTTACGATTAAAACACTACAGAGGAGCTTACTGGCAGTTATTAGTGTAAATTCATATCTAAATACAGCTTTTCTGTGCAAATACTGAGTAAAACTGTTTTAATGTACCTGAAAGTTTGATTAGTATATAAAAGGGTTCCCTGGATTGTTTACAGCAGAGATTGTTTCTTAAAAACTGTCATCCCTTCAAACTATCTGGACCTTCATGTGTGGTTTTGGTGCAGCCCTAATATTTAGAGCTTCAAAACATTTTCTTAATTTAAAGAAGAGAATGTACCCGAGACCACTGAGATTAAGACAAATGGAGCAATTAAAACATATAGCCTTTGGCGTGTTGAGATGGATCCACTGAAGGATGCTGCAGGTTCTGTAAAATACAACAGGAAGAGAAATATTCAGATTAGAAAACATAAATTAAACGACCTTTCACTTTGAGAAGCACCTTAAAATATTACTGACGAGCCCTACTTTAGAGACTCTTACTATCTGCCGAATTATCAGAAGGGTTTTTCCTCAAAGTCTAATTGTCTAGTTACATCAATATCATCTAAATATTATCACTCGATGGTTGGGGATCAGTCTCTGTGGTTTGAATCCACATCACTGTGTGATTTATAGCAGTGTGTCTGAAAAGCGTTACATAAAATACTTTGCGATTTCATTACGGTTCAAGTATCAATAAATTCATTTTTATGACTACATGAGCACAATCATGATCATTTGTATTGTTTTTCTGGAAGTTTACAGGCAGATATATTACAGTAATACACCTACTGTTGACTTGAAGTGTAGCATTGTACGTGTCCACTTCGCTTCCAGACATGATCTTTGCTTCATAGAGACCAGAGCTATTGTAGCTCACATTTAGAAGAGTTAAGGTTCCTTCTTTAATTCTCAGCACGACTCCTGGTGTTTTCTTGGGAGTACAGTCCTCATAACGACAGTATCGCTCAATCACTTCTTTCTGACTTCCTCTGGTTAAAGTTATAGTCACTTGGTCGGCTCTCTCCATGTCAGTGGTTTTGAAGGACATGGTAGCATTGTCCTCCTCAGTCGCTTCATAGTTCCACTCAGCGGCACAGACAGCAACTGTTTGGGACAGAAAGAAAATATTGATTATACTTTTAGTTTTGTTAGTTTTCATTAATTTCTAGACTGCTAAGAAAGTCCTTAAACTCTACAGGAAGACGCCCAGCTGAATGTTTGTCCACAGAATAAATGCACTGAATTAAACAGCGAGTTACTGTCCTTTAAGCTCAAATAATGTTTGCCATAAGTGTTATTTTTTTTTTTTTAAATCTGAGATCTCATCTGATGAGGTTTGTCAGGATAGGACAACATTTGACTGAGACACTAAACCTGAGGGTGTAACAAAAAATAATAATATTGAGAAAATCACCTTCAGTTGTCTGAAATAAGTTATTAGCGATATTATTTATTAAAAAAATTAAGTTGACATGTTTACAGTAGGAAACATAAAATATATCAAGTGGAAGTTTGTTTAACATCCTAATGGTTTTTAGCAAATATAATTCTGACTGACTCCAGGTACAATACAAACATCCATGTGCTACTCCTGACTGCTTTTGTGCTCCAGGCTAACAAAAAAAAAAAACAACAACATCTAAATGCATCTAAAGCAGTTACTGTCATGCATCAACTAAATCACTTCGAGTGATTTAAAAAACAATTCCGGCATTACTCCGATAAAAAAGGCCGCTGTCTGACATCAACTAGACACTTTCAAACTTGTCGAACGATTAATGCACAAGACATCATCTCAACACAAGCCTCGACTTCTCGGTTTAAATACTCTCTGCGTAACGTTACCTGAAAATAACACGATGAGAGCGGAAGGGAATTGCATCCTTTTAATACAATTCAGTTTTAAAACACGACCGCTTCTGTGGACCGCAATGACGAAAGTTCCACAAAAACAGAAGTCCACAAAAATGGGGTTCGCTGAGCGCCGTCATCTAGCGTGTTTCTAGGGACCTTTCAAAATAAAAGTCTACCCGAAGTCTACAAAAAAAAAACCACCACCGCCACCTAGCATACTTTGCACAAATCATAAATCAGTGGTTCCCAACCTTTTTTAACTCACAGCCCACACAACCAAACACATATGTTTCCGCGGCCCACTGCAAAAAAATTTAAATGAACCTGTTATTTGTGTCGGGTTAGTAACTGAGTACTCAGAAGCATGACTTTTAACTGTCTTTATTGAATAAACGGGTAATGTTGAATAACCAGAAAATGTGCATAATAGGTCATTAATTTTTAATTAATTATGATATTTAATTATTACTACACATTTTTACGTACATTAGCAATATTATTATTTCTATTGATAATAACTGGCGGCCCCCATGCAATACCGTTGCGGCCCACTGGGGGCCCGCGGCCCACAGGTTGAAAACCACTGTCATAAATGTTTCGAAACCAACGTTGGGTGACGCATTCTCCGTCCTGAAAAAAAAACGAGGCGAAAAAAAGCGAGGCTTCATCACAAAACGTTAAAAATAAAGAGATTTTAACGCCCGAGCCTGTGCTTACAGCCTGTGTTCGAGAAAAATAAAAAAGGGAAGCTCGTTTTGTTTCGATTAGACTGGTCGCCTTTTCTTCCAACACCGCGTGGTTGTTAGAAAAACTGTAAAACGAAAATACTTTTACCATTGTATCAGACATTCCTGTTTGATATTCCAGCGGACAATTTCATATACATACATATACATATACATATATATATATATATATATATATATATAGATAGATAGATAGATAGATAGATAGATAGATAGATAGAATATTTAGTAGCTAACAGATTCAATATTCTCGGATGGTAAAATGGTTAAAACATTACATACCTTTTGCACGCGCAGAGTCAAACAACACACAACCAGATGGAACCAGTTCTCTTATGTGGGCGGACCTTGTCTCAGCTGCTGTAATCTGATTGGTTCCCGGGGCATACAAGGCATATAAGAGTTATATCCGGTAGCAGCCTAAAAGTGGGTGAAAGTGCGCAGCGAATGCGTGTCTTGTTAAAACGTTCAACAGATCCTTAACATTTTCACTCGCCTTCTTTAACTAAATACTTTATACTCATAATCACGTCGCAAAACATAGAAAAGTGAGAGTCAAGGCAGAGAAGCGAGAAAAACGCCGGTTTTTAAGCATCAGCTTGACATTAAAGTAAGGTTTGTCGCTAAACCTCTGAAAACACTCCGGCTCCTGTCTTCTAGAGTAACTGATGAGCTTCTTTCAGTGAAGAACCCAAACCTCTTCATGAATCCTTCCTGCTTACACGTCCTCTGTCTCAGCTGTCAATCACTTTCCCGTTTCTCTTTTAGTCATTTTAGTGGTTGTGCTTCGTCACTTCCGGATGTGTCCAGGCACTTGAAAACACCATCCTGAATTGGAGAAGTTTTAGTCTAAATCAATGAGCGCAAAGCACAGGCAATGAGTGGGAAAGAAGGTCTAAAATACACAATATATGTGTAAAAAAACATGCTTATTCTGGCTTGTACATAAAAAAATAAGGAAGCATATTTATATGTAATTTTCATACACACACACACACACACACACACACACACACACACACACACACACACACACACACATATATACGATATATATATATATATATATATATATATATATATATATATATATATATATATATATATATATAATATATATATCGTACTGAGAAAAGGGGGGAAATATGCCTGGCAAGATGGTTACACAAAATGACATTTTAGAGAGAAGATTTAATAAAAGTGTGATATTTTATTTGTGGTTTAAAAAAACTGAATTGCAATTAATTTAAACAAACCTATGTGATTCTGACTTTATGCTTATATGCCCTCAGTTAATTTCATCACAGCCCCAGCTGCCTGTGTATCTGCTTTTCTGCTGACTTTCTTCATGCACATGTCTATTCATTCGTTGGTAGAAACCAGCCATTGTGACACAGTTGAACGGGCTGCAGTGAACTCTCTTTACCACGCTATTCAGCCAAACTCACAGGTAAATGTTAAGGGCAGGTGCATTGTAGGTTTAGGGGTAAGCATAGTTTAGGACGTGACTAACACAACCATGGGGCGGAGGAAAAAACAACGGGGAGAAACCACGCCCTATTTTGAAACTTTTGGAGTTTTTTGTACGCGCGTGTAATCGTGCATTTACGGTACCGCCTGTCTTCCATGTAAAGCAAAATAGAAGTTTACTTATTTTAACTTATGTATCATTTTAATGTTTGTACGTGTACATAAACGTTTGTACTATACATTAAAATGATTCAACAATTTGTACAAGACAATAAATGTTAATACTAAAGTTTATTTTATTAGTTTTGTGTGTGTGTGTGTGTGTGTTCAAAGTGATCCTGACTATCAGTACATTTATTGGATCATTTTATTACATTAAAACACGCATAAAATTAATTCCCTTAGCTCACTCTTTCATTTTTTCGACTGCTCGTGTAGTATGTGTGGGTTTTGTGGCGCCCCTTGCCATGACCATATTTGGTTTTCTTCCGCCATGCTGACTCGTGGGGTTGCGCTCGCACCCGTACCGTAAGTGCGCGATTACACGCGCGCGCAAAAAAGGGAGCTGTCGTCACTGCAGTCACTCATTGGCTTTTTGAATGCATGTTAGTTAAGTCGTGGCTGCTTGTTGATATATTCAAAATGAAATTAAAAGTGTAGATGGGGCATTACTTTGTTTATCTGCTCATACTGCATCATACTTACTTCCCAAAACTCTTATGGTCTAAACTGTGGATCAGTCTATTTTGCATAGGCGTATACTTGCCCTTTTAATAAATGCTAAACTTAAGTTCAAGGTGACATTTTATCACATATTATTAGAATATGTAATAATATTATTACATATCATATATTGCAAGTCTGAAGGTGTCTTTAAATCATTGCTTTATGGTGAGTTATTTTTTTGTTGTGAGGAATATGACCCAGGTGTCTCTCAACACACAGAAAGACAGTCATTGGTGGCCATCTAGTGGTGCAATGTGAACCTACAGAAAGACTTCCTGAATGTATCCTTTTAGTCAGGGGTCACCAAGTTGGGTCCAGCAGAGCTAAGCTCCAACCCCGATCAAACACACCTGTTTTGACCAGTGACTAGATTCAGCCGCTTGAAACACCTGAGGAAATCAACACCCCCGCCATATCTTCTTCTAGTGCTTTGCTTATAAATTCAGCGTGTAGGGAGGGACCGTGTGTCAGAAGATGTACCAGCTATAAAATGTAAACGTCACGCGACTCGTCTACAATTTAAGGGCAGGAAGCCTCAAGTGAGCTTGAAACCCCGATCAGTTAAGTTTTGGTCAACCTGCACCGATGTTCCCTCCTCAACTCAAGAGTTTTGTACAGCATCTACTATAACTTAATTTGAAGCACCGCAGTTAATAAATTGTGTAACAGAGACTAAACTGCAAAATGCAAAGCTCTGTAAACGCTTACCGAGTGTACTTCTCTTGGGTAATGACCATCATGCAGCGACCGGAGATGTTTCGGAGATGACTGGAGATGGAGATGTCCAACTCAGAAGGTCCAACAAGTCCCTGTTGTGGTCCCCAAGGCAACGATCGCTTTGGAGGCAAATATACCTTGATGTTGGATCCGTAATGAGAGAGATGAGAGAGCAGAGCATCAAAATGCAATTTCAATCAACGTGCAATAATCCAAAAACAAGGAACAGAAGCCAAGGACACCCAAAAGCAGAACTTAGAAACCATAAGAACATGAGGAGGATGACCAAAATCATGATAGACTAGGAAGTAATGAGAGGAGAAAGAGACAGGAAACTGGTCTAAACATGAGCTGAGCCAGACAGAGGCAGTATCTCCGGGGAAATCAGCATGTGGCTTTTCATTGTAATTTTCATCAGCATTAAAGGTAAGATAAAACCTCACAATGTGTTTCTTTCTGTCATTGTGTGCTACTTTGGTTTCTCCGTAATGAAACCTCTCCTGCTCTTCTGTTCTTAAAATATCAATGCAGCAAACAACTGCTGAATGAAAAACTTGTTCACGTCAGACCGGACAGTCAGCATTAGTCTCAAAGAGTCCATCTAGAAATGCTTAACCATTGAGTGTTGGTGTGGAAAAAGGCAGGGTAATGTATTTTGTTCGGTGTAAAATGAGTACTAGCGGAGTATATGCTGTGACTTATATGTCCTTTGAAGAAATGGACTTGTGGATCGACTCGGTAAGTTCGTCTCTGGTTGTTGAATTATTCCTGTATCATAAAACAGCACTTTAACAGGAAGGGTGACCGTTTGAGAGCCGGGGGCAATGAGGGAAACTTTCTTTGCGGTTCAGAGGTGGAAGGAAGTCATACACGTATGCAGGGCTTCAGTGGAAACGTTTAGTTCTGTGGAAAATGGACATATACGTCGCAAAGTAAGGTATTAGGTTAAATTTACAGTGAGATACCGTAATTTCACTAACTGATAAAGTATTAAACCACTGGAATCTTTGAAAGAGACTGATATCCACCGAACGCAGGTGGTGATGGAACCAAAACCCATCACACAAACACTAAACACCATCACGGCGAGACGGCTGAACTGAATTATGCAAAAAACTATTTAACAACATTGCATGCAAAGTACAACACCTGATCAACATAACTGATAAAAAAAAAAACAGAAACAGTGATTTTTAAAAAACAAACAAACATCAAATTCAAACAAGTTTTTTTGCTGTTAAAAATCACCATTTTTTTTTTTTTTTTTTTATCATTGCATTAAGTGCATTGTAAAAAATTACCGTGATTTTAAAACGGTGACAATGCTGTGCTAAAAACCTGCTAAATAATTAACGGTAAATTCCTGTAAAATTTACAGGGAAAAATGCAAGCTGACGTTCCCAGAATTCCCTGCATTGCATTTAAATTTTTGCTTGAATTTGATGTTTTTTCTTTGAAATAACTGTGTTCTTAGTGTAGTGAGGAGTGGGAAGCGTTCGGATACATTCGAGACATTCTACCTCATACTCTTCAGTGCTTCGATGCAACCTGTGTTGTTAAAAGCGCTATATAAATAAAAATGATTGATTGATTGATTGATTGAGTGCTCTTTATTAAGAACGGTCAAACAGGCAGGGTTCGGTAACAGGAATATCACAGGGAGTCGGAAACAGTCGGGCAAGGGTCAAGACGGGCAGCCAGAATCAGAGTCGAGGTACACAGGCAGGAGAGCAATAGCCAGGCAGCAAACAATCTGAGAAACGGTAAAACAGAGCAAGGGAAGGCAAAGATAGTGGGATAAAACAGAAGGATAAGACTTCACTAAGAGTTCCAGCTGGTTGCAGCTTAAATAGCAGTTTTAACAAGGTACAGGAAATTAGAGCTGGAAGGAGGCATGATGGGAAATGTAGTTCCGGGAGTAATACTCCCTCTGGTGGCCATCGGGGGAGCCACAGAGGAGCGGTTCATTCAATTCAATTCAATTCAAGTTTATTTGTATAGCGCTTTTTACAATGGCTATTGTTCCAAAGCAGCTTCACAAAAGCAATGACAAGTCTTTTCTTATAAGTTATGTTTAATAGGGTGTGTTCGAGTGTTTGTGTGAACGACGCTGAGCACCTGCTATAAATGTTATTATTTGAAGGCTTTGGTTCATAACGTGAACTTTATTAGCTGGGTGTATTAAAATGATGTCAGTTAAAGAAAGTGTTAACTGTAAATTTAATATGAAACCGTAAAACCTAAAACATTGTTGCCATATTTTTATGGTTGAATTTCAGCAACCACAGCTGCCATTATTTAACAGTAAATAATTTTTTAAATTTTTATATATATATATATATATATATATATATATATATATATATATATATATATATATATATATATATATATATATATATATACATATATACATATATATATACATATATACATATATATATATATATGTATATTTATATATATTATATATATATATATATACACATATATATACATATATACATACATATATATACATATGTATATATATATATATTATATATATGTATATATATATATATTATATATACATATATATAAATATACATATGTATATATATGTATATGTGTATATATATGTATATGTGTATGTATATGTATATGTATATATATATATATTTATATGTATATGTGTATATGTATATGTATATATATGTGTATGTATATATATATATATATATATATATATATATATATATATATATATATATATATATATATACACACACATTTCTGACTGAGAAGACCAGAAAACAGCATGCCTTTTTAACACGCCTGCACATTGTTTCAGTCCTGGCGAACGGCGAATGGGACGAGGTGAAGACGGCGAAGGAAGGAGACGACCTCACTCTGCACACGGGAGTTCAACAAAATAAAGACACTGAGGTTATATGGTTTCTTAAAAGCCGCGAGACCCGCCGTATAGCACAGATGAATAATGGGCAGGTTTTTACTCATTATGAGAAGAGACTCGCTGGCAGATTGCGACTAGATGAAATAAGTGGGTCGTTGACCATCAGGAACATAAGTGCTAGTGATTCTGGGGTTTACGAAGTGTCTGTCACCAGATTACTTGTCTTTGAGAGGATGATCAAAATCGATGTATACGGTAAGCTACGACCAATAATATTGCCCATGCAGTCTCAGGTACAAAAGACACATCTCATTCATCTATATAGTTGCATATAAATACCTTAAAGAGACATATCTTTACCTAAAATACCACCAAGTGACGGGATTGCATACATGACAAAATGTGGCTTTTAAAATATGTTTTTCTTGCCCTAAAGCACCCGTATCTGTTCCTGCTATTGAGTGCAGATCATTGGTTGGTGAGCGGCGGTGCGC